>NC_051452.1:8640438-8642497 GCF_001649575.2 Kryptolebias marmoratus | reverse complement strand
ACCCTTGCCTCCGTCCACCCCCCGCCTCCCCTTCAGTTTGTCCAGAGCAGTTAGACGGGATTGTTTACTTTAACCTTGTAATCAACCTGGCTTGGTTGACAGCTCACCATTACCCCTGATAACAGGCCTGCTGCAATTTGGCCCCTAAAAGAAGATATATTAAAAAAAAACCCAGACACACAAACACGGAGAAGCCGCTCCAGCCCCGTTTTTGATGCCTTATTGATGGAGCGCTGGCCCTGTTATCTTTGTGCGTAATTTGTTTTCAAGAACTGTGATTTACATTTCATTGGGATTACACCTTTTAAAGCTGCAGATGATGGAGAAGTGGGCAGCCGTTGAATACTCCACATCTCCACCGGAGGAGGAGGAGGCGGCGGCGCTGCTGCTGCTGCTGCTGGTGAGGGGGGGTTCATACGATGCATTTCCAAGTCCTCAAGTGGAGAGGATTACAATTACAATTAAAAATCAAAAGGCCTGCGTGTCCATCAAATGACTGCCCCATAACCCTTTGTGTATCCACCGCTGAATAATGGCAGCCAGTGGAGGGCTGGCAGATGCAAAACGCTTTTTTTTTTTGGGGGGGGGGGGCTAATTGTGGCGTATTACCGGAGATTGTTCATCTGGATATTATGCAATAAGTGTTATTTCAGGCAAGAACGCTGGGGTCTAAATGGCATGCTAATGCGAGTCGGTTGGCAGCGCGTTAAAGAAAACGCTGCGCTGCCGCCATTAAAAACAACAGCGGCGCAAATGGCGAAGTTCAATCACCTTGTTTTGGCCGCCGCCGCCTCCGTGCGGGACAGGAAGTTCAGCTCGGCTCCAGCTGCCTGGGAGGACTGACAGGTAGGGAAACGGGGGGGAAAAACCTGGAGAACCGCAGAAGTTCGGATATAAATACGGAAAGAAATACGATCCTCAAGAAATACCTCTGAATTTTTCTTCTTTTTTTTTAAATGCAATAAGACGTTTTTACCAAAAGTGAAGTGGATTTACACAAGAGCTGATTTATTTTGTGAAAAAAAAATACAAGAAGCTTCATGTCCTGCATTAAAGGTGCATTTGTTCGTGTTTAATGCAGGAATTTTAGTTCCCCGCTTGGCTGCGGGTCCCTTTGACTTCAGTACATCCGAATCCAACCCGGCGTTTGTGGCGCCCGCCGCCCTCCGCCTCCACCGCATCGTAATCACGTGCATTATTTCCCCGATTCAGATCACAACACTTTACATAATTCTTTGTTTATTCATTTTCTCAGACAGCCAGCGAAATTATGTAAAACGCGCTCTGAATGGCGCTCTGCGTGTGTAATAGAGTGCGTGTTGTTCTAACACGTTCGCTTACTTGGAGGCACAGCGTCCCATTTAAATGAGAATTACACTTAAATGTCACATGGGTTTATCTAAATTTATAAACAGTGCATTTATTATATTAAATTTGGGTGAATCCTGGAGTTAAAGTGAGAGATGTGCTCCGAGGGTTATGACTTCCTAATGCCTATTTAAATTGGGAACGCTTTCTTCCTGCTCTGTATTATTTACCAAGCTGGCGTTTTTCTTCTCCTTCTCCTCCAGATGACACGGCACCTGAAGAATTGCTCTTTGAATTCACCCCCCCTCCCTCCTTCCCCTCCTTCCACTGAGAACCAAAGGAACATCATTTGCTTTTGTCGAATTAATTCAATCATTAACTGGCGGGGGGTTTTTTCCGACCCGGCTCAGATAATGCCCTCCCCATGCCATTCGCGGTGGCCCCGGCGTCCGCTGATGGCCCCGGCAATCTATCGCCCGATAATTTTCGGACCAAATTATCGCCCGAGTATCTTCATTCAGAGAGGTAGGGCGTGTGAATGCACGTCCCCCCCCCCCAGCCGCCCAAAATGTCTTCTTCAGAATGGCAGCAAAACAAGGAGATTATAGGGGCGAAGGGAGCTCGTTGTACCTCATCAGTGGTCTTTGTACGTCTCCAGTCAGCTTTCTGAGGGGAGGATGTTTGAACTCAATCATCTCTGCTGGGACAAAAAGTCGGCCCTCCGAGCTCCGATCAGTTTTAGACATAACCC
>NC_051452.1:8634589-8640350 GCF_001649575.2 Kryptolebias marmoratus | reverse complement strand
TCCTCCTGCAAACACTGAGGATTGTTTCCATACGGGTTCGACGATGCATTAGATCTCCGTCCAGATGTTCACCTCCGTCTCGGCAGCAGCTGGGTCCATCTGTGTTTACAGTGAGCTGCTTAGCGAACGCCCGCATGAAGGGAGGCATATCAAGCATGTGGACATTTTACAAAAGGTTACCCCGCATAAATTAGGCGGCGTGGCAAGCTGCTGAGGAGAGGTGGCTCGCTGCAAGCGCAAGGACCTTCACCTAATAAAGGCATCTGCTTTTACACCGGAATGAAAAATGATATTCGGCGCCGAATGAAAGTAATTTAATCCCGAAGTTTCTGCATCTGGGAGCGTTTGGAAAAAAAAAAAAACGAACAGATTGTTCTCTGAATGTTAATCATCAAACAGCAGCTCGAAACGACGTTGTTGATCATAATTTCGCCAATTAAATGCGGCACGGCAGAAAAAGGTGGCATTTCTTCACTCTTCGGTTCATCTTTTTATGTGAATTATCATTATTTGTTTCATGGACATCATGAAACATTTCTGAGTGAATCTTTTATTGTGCAGCTCTCCCAAGCAGGTAAGCTGCGTGGCTCTGCAGGCAACATGTGCTCAACAGGCTGCTCTTTACTTTTATCCCACAGCTTACAGTGACATCTAGTGGTCACCGGCTGCACGGCACCCAGAAGCTCACTGTACTTACTGTACAGCTTAGTGGAAACTGTCCTCCAGTCTTTGTCGAACAAACATTAAAACATTTAAAACATTTTTAACACAGCAAGGTGGGATTAAATAGATATTTATTTAAAAATACTTGAATTTTTGGCCTTCATTCTTGCATCGTAGTGCTTCAAAACAAGTGCAAGTTAAGTCTAATCACATCATTTTATGTATTTTATTGAGCAAATAAAACAAAAAATATATAGATTAAGTTGCAAACTATAATGTCCTGTGATGGCAGGAAAAGTGCAACGACCAGGGTGGAGTCGATCGTGTTAATATCTATCTGAACAACTTTTAATTGTTTTGTTGTCGAGCGAGAAAAGAGATTTCAACTTCGAGGTGCTGGTTTTAGTGAGTAAACGATGGCGCAAGAAAACCATTATTTAACTAAACCGAGGACGTTTTTTTATTATTGTTCTGCTGCAGCTTTTACTGGAAGGAATATTAAGTTAATTGCAGCTTGTGTACATCACTTCTTACTAAAGAACTAGTTTAGTAATCTGGCGATCAATGCTGGGTTCGTTTTCAGTCGGCCTTTTAATTTCAAAATAAGAGCCTTAAAACACTGCTGAATTGGACTCTATATGAATGGGTTATTTTATCCTGAGGGAAATTATTTTGTCACGGCAGCAGACATAAAATAACATGACATCATACAAATAGAACAATTTGTCGTTTACATAAAGATCTCTACAACGAGCTGGTGAACGATGCGATGGAAGCGTATCTACCCAGATTTAACGTTTCCAACTGTTACATATCTGGGTTTTTTTTCCTCCTTCAGCTCTAAAGCATCCCATAAGTACAGCTTCATGTTGAAACACACACCTCTAATAGATTCAGACTAATCTGCTTCTGTTTGCTCTCATCTGTGAGTTACCTTCATCGCCGTGTGGGTGGTTAAGATTGATTAACAATAACAGCAGCTGACTGAGCGGGAAAATCCGGCAAAAACACAGCGTCTGTGAATCAAGTGGGCCAGGCGATGAGAGCGTCGCTTCCTGTGCTCTGATGTCGCCTGATTGAGGCTTTGTCGCGCAGATCGGTGGCGGGGGAGGTTCAAAGGCTAACGGCGGTCCAGAGACAATACGCCGCTCGCCACCTTTGATGTGAGCGGCTGCTCGAGCGCACGCAGCTTTGATAAGAGAGGTCGGCGTTGCGGTTCGAGAGAGCTCGGCGGACGCAACGGGACTCTGGGGGGGGGCGGCGAGGCTGGCTAGGAGAGGCCGGGCCTTAACTGGAGACGAAGCGAAGGAAGGAGCTGAAGTGGAGAGGTGAAGATTCAGATTCATGCACGTGAACTGAGGGACCGTCCTCTGCCGTCCAAACTGAAAGTACCTGACATGCGTCCAAGACTTAAACATGCACGCAGCTCTTCTTCTCTGGATTCCCGTTTCACATTCACAGCACAGCGAGCTCAGTGATGAGGTGGTTCTCGCCGCGGAGGGCGGTTTGGCATCCTTTCGGCTTGGCGTGCACTTTCCCAAAACCTTAGCTGTCTGTCGCTCGCCGCGTGATAGGTTATTTTTTCGTTACGAGTCCAGACACTGGCTGGCGGCGGACCGATGCCCTATACCACGGCGCCCGGCAACATTTTAACGACACCGTTCCATTTTCCTGAAACGATCCATGTTTACGTGCACTCGCTCCCCACTTTTCATTCCAAGACTTTAAAACTCTTCTCCAAATCTGGTCGCTATAGAGACGGGACTGTTTGATCTCACCTGATGAGCCAACTGGTTATTCTCGTAAGAAAGAAAAAGTATTATATTAATATTTTTATGTTGGTTTGATCAGTTTTTGTTCGATCTGTGTTCTGCTCCACGAGGCTCGCTTCCTTTCTGAGTCTTGTTATGATGCGTAACCATGACAACAAGTGGTAAACGTAAAGAACCACCGGTGGAGAGAAGTCTAGCTGCTACAGGCCCGGGACCAGAAGTCCACCGAGCTGCCCATCCAAAAGCTGCCCTTCCAGCTCCCTGTCCGGGAGATCGCCCAGAACTTCAAGACCGACCCGCGCTTCCAGAGCTCGGCCATCATGGCTCCGAAGGAGGCCAGTGAGGCTCACCTGGTGGGGCTCTTTGAGGACACCAGGACCGAGGACACATCGGGACAGAGGTCCTTCCTGCCCACAGCCATCAGCATCGATAACAACTATTTAACCAAACCAGGATAATGAGCTGCAACGACACTGAAGTTCCCTTTGGGATTAATAAAGTATATTTGTCCCAATCAACAAGAAATCACTCGAACAGCAGCAGACCCATCTGAGCATCGTCTCCACCCAGTCAAACAGTGTGGTCCACAGGTCGATACTCTGAAGACAAGCGTTGGACGCTTGTCTACATATAAGCTAAAATTGGAAGTCATTTTCCAAGATAAACTTTATTTATGAACAAACAAAAGCCTGAAAGCCAACACCTGTGTGTGGAAGAGCTTCAGATGAAGAAGTTTCCTCAAAGCAGCGACGTCCAGCCTGCAGGTTTTAGATGTTTCTCTGCTCTGACATCTGATCTGAAGACTGAGAGATTAACAGGCTTCTGCAGAACTCAAAGACATGCAGAAGAGCAGAGAAACGTCTAAAACCTGCAGGATGGAGGCCCACCAGGAACCAGGGGACACCACTGGACTAAGAGCACTTGGCCCCTGGTTCTGTTCGCCACTAAATGAGATGTTTTACTTTAAAAAACGGTTTATTTTATAACTGGAATCATCATAATCCTATTTATACATACTGCTACTTAACAAACCAAGTTCTGATAAAAAGTAGAGTTTTGTTTTCTGATCGTTAGATTATTTTTTATGTCTGAACATCAGACCTTCAGTCTTTTAGTTGGAGTTAAAGTTAATAGTGTTATTTCAAATGCTATGGAAACAAGTAAAAAAAATATGGTTCTGAAGTTTTATATAGACTGTTACTTTGAGAAAACCGGACACAAATTACAGAGATTTAAATTTGACAGTTTTGATGAGCAAACAGCAGCTGCTGATCTCCGGATTTTCGTGCTGCAATTCCCACTGTGAAGGACGGTCCACCTTTTCATGGAAAGTCCACTTCCAGCACCCACAGGTGATCCGTATCGAGCTGGGCTGAGTGATATCGGGCGCCGCTTGTGAGGAGGAGAGATAAAGTCGTCAAAAGACAGATGTTCCCGTTTCGACTCCTTCTTTTCTTTGACGGATCTTTGTGTTTATAACCCGTGACACTGAGTCGAAGCCTCCCGCTCCTTTTGTTCCACGGCGGTAACTAGCTCTAACTCACTCCTCCGATGTCTCCTCACAGCCAGTTCTTTTGTTCCTGAAGATAAAATGGAGGTGGCAGGGTGGGACGGGGGGGCGGGGTGGGGGGTGTCTTCATTGCAAAGGCGAGGAGGCGCTAAATAACACGCCGATCGATAAAGACCATCGATGCTCGGAGATGGTTTCGGAGAGCAGGTTGTTGAGGCATCATCAATAGCGCTCACAGCGAGGAACGCTCGGTCTAAAGGTTGGAGACGAGGCAGAAACGCCAAAACGAGGAGGTTTCATTGTCGCCCGCCGCCGTGAAAGGTAACTGACTGAATGTCTGTCTGTTAGCAAAATATCTCACGAACCAGGGGCTGAATTTTAATGAGACGTTCAAAGTTTTCATTGCATGAACATCCGGAACAGGTTAACGTTGGAGTCGACCTCGTTCAAGATGGCCGCCGCTGCTAAAACGGCAGTAACTCTGTGGTAGCTGAGGGTCATCCCTAACGGACGCCGTCTTGAAACGGTTTCTTTGACAGCCCAACTGGTTCTTTTTAATTTCCAATAAATTTGCTGTTTTTATTTTTTTTCCCCAAAGGAAGAACTGAAGCGTGGTGTGTGCAGCTGCTGCCCCCTGCAGGTGGGTTCTGGTATTACAGCTTGGCAGCGGTAGCCAAAAACTGTGGAAGAAACTCGTTTGTTTTTTTTTTACTTTTTTTAACGTCGTGTAATCTTTACCAGACGAAGCTCGGAGACCGCACCAGGTGAGTATTATTCCCAAAGGCTCGTGATTCCCAGTGAAAATCTACAAGTCAAATTCCCATCTGCGGGCCTCAGAGAGGGCGAAGTCTGCCGAGTGCAGATGATATCAGCCAGTTATCGCCTGCTCCTTTCACTCTCGCCATGATGAGCTGTGCCGCAGAGTGTGTTGTTGCCTAATTCCCTCTAACTACAGCCCTGTGTAATCACATACCTCAATTAACCACCTCGGCTCGGCGTTTCCTGCGACGTGCCCATCTCCTTCGCCACACAGAGTAATTAGCTTTCATCTGAAAATGAAAAGAAAAGGAGCTGCTCAGCAATTGTGCAGCCACTCTGTCTTTTCTGCCCGTCTCTCCAGCACTCTCCTCCTCATATCATAATGGCCTGCAATTTCAATCAGATGGATTTTTATCGCTGACACTAAGAAAAATTGGCTCTCATCCTCTTCACTCTTTTCACCGACCTCCTCCCCCCGCACCAAACAGGCAGCGCCGCCTCGGCTGATAGCTTCTCAGACAGCCATCAAGGGGAGTCCTTGTTGTGACTGGGAGGTCTCAGTTTGATGTTTACAAAAAAAGGGTTTAATCCCCCCTGGCTGGATGTGAGGATAGGGTTTCAAGCGCTCTAACAAGGTGTTTCTGATTTGCGTCCGTCGGAACGAGAGGCGGGACAGAACGGATCCGCGGAGGGCTGGTTGATAGTTTCATCGCCCGCCGCCACAAAAAGGCGCCTGTTGCTCATCGACCCCAGCGAGCGCAAAAACTGGCTCCAAGTCGGTCAGCTTCACAGATACAGAGCTGCGGTTTTGTGCGGTCGTAGCCGATAGTCGTACCCAGGGGTGGAAATTAGCACCCGCCACCGGCCAAATGCGGGTAAATATTTGAAGTGGCGGGTGAATTTGATCAACACACACGCCACTGTGGCGGGTTGTCAATTTGAACAGAAAAGGTGTTATTTGTCCTCCTGACATATAGGGGGCAGCAATGTGCTCCAGTTGCTGCTAAATGCAAGAAGGAGAAAAGTTTAGCAGACACTCTTTACCAGTTGGTGGCGG
>NC_051452.1:8623839-8634098 GCF_001649575.2 Kryptolebias marmoratus | reverse complement strand
AAATAAATTTCACTTGTCTGAATTTTTTATGTACAGATATGCATCTTTTAATGGTTTAAAATAAACAAAATAAAATAAGAAAAGTCTAGTTATTTCCATGCAGTGTCCAGAAAGAGGTGTTGTTCAGCTTGTAGGGCAGCACAACTGCTTCCCCCCACCTCCATCATCATATGAAATTACTTTTTGTCACAACAAAAAATAGTGGCTGGTAAAATATTTTTAAAATTTTTTAATTTCCACCCCTGGTCGTACCCAACGGATACTCCGATTGGGAGGGATTTTGGAAAATGTTGGCTCAAACAGCAGCAGGCGGTACGAGTTTCCTCAAGGAAAGCTGGTTTCTTTTGTTTGTTTTTAAGATTACGATTCCCTCCATCCTGCCAAAATGACTATTTTGCATTATTGAGTTATTTTGATTTTTAAATTCTCCGTCTCAGAATGTTCGAAATGATCCCTAGTTTGTTGAAACTCGGCCATTCGTCACCTGGTTTTGTTAACGAGTGTGATTTTTACTGGTTGTAGGGAATTCCAGTAATACTTTTTAAAAGAAAAAGGGGGAAATCCCGAAGCAGCACGATGATGCTGACAATTATATGAAGGGATTTTGCGACGCTACGAGAAAAACGGTTGATTTGAAAGGAAATTAAAAGCAGTATTTCTGTTCAAAGTCGACTAGTTTTGGAGTTTTAGTTGCCAGGATCATTTGATGGCGTCTTAATTACAGCAGAAGTCTAAATTTTCCCTTTCTGAGCTCCCTCTGACAAACGAAGAAGTGTTCATCGGTTTCACAGCTGCTCCAAAAGTACAGAGAAGCTCAAAGTTCATCTCGTCACGATGGGAAAAAAACAAAAAAAACGACTCGCAGTCGAAGTAAGTTTGTCAACCAGTCAGCGGCTGTTTCAATTAGCGCGAAGCCTCCCTGCCGATGAAGGAGGAGGAGATGACATCATTAGGAGGTTCTCAGCAGCGTGAACGCTCCTCGCAGGTACGGTGGTAATGTGACACAAACGGCACGCGTCGGTGTCGCCCCCAACAGTTCCAGCTGGGTGAATCATTGCTCAGTCACGCGGGTGAGCGGCCCGATAATAATCCAACCCTGACATTTAACACGTTTTAAAAAAAGGCGTTTCATCCGGATCTCCTTCGGAGGCCATTTGCAGGTGGAGCAAACCGAAGACCTTTTAACTGGAAATGTGACGAAGACTGCCTGGATCTTTGTTGCTCTTTGGGTTCTTCCTCCTCTTCGCCCTCCCTCCCTCCCTCCCTCCCTCCNGCCTCTCAACCTGTTTGTTCTCTTATCTTTCTGCGTCCCGAACCGATCGATGAGGCGCTCGTTAGCTCAAGGATGTTCATCAGGGAGCGCTCGGTCGGAGAAGAGATTGGCCTAGGAGGGGGGGGAGAAGAAGCAGCAGCGTGGATGGGGCTAACGCTGCTCCACTCTGGATTCAGACAAACACTTAAACGCACTCACGGCCTGCATGTAGAATCAGGCCAGAAACCTTCAATGTCACCTCGCAGTGTCAGATTTGGTTAAAGATTTTACCAAAATATTTGTTTTGTTTCCGTTTAAACTGCATAAAAACACAACATGGGTTATTATCTGTTATTAGATTTAAAAGGATAAATGAAAGGCGTTTTATTAAAACCCATCTGCTGCTATTTTGGGATCAGTCTCAGCTACTACCACACCAAACTTTACCACCACAGAGCTTCATGTGTCGAGGCACCGTGGCGGCCATCTTGTTTCGTTACAAAAACAGATTAGGTTTTTATTCTTTTTGTTGGGAGAAAGCTGAATTTCCTACATTTAGCTTCTAGCCAAACTTTAGCTGATTTTACCTTCTATTTAACATTTTCCTGTATTTAGCTTTTTGCTACTTTTAAGCAGCTTTTCAAAACTTTTAGCTTCTAACTAGCCTTTTGCCGTTCTTACCTTCTAGCTGGCCTTCTGCTACTTTTAGATTTTAGCTGGTCTAGTGTTACTTTTAGCAAGCATTTTGCTTCTTTTAGCCAGCGCTCAGCTTCTTTTAGCTTTTGGCTAGCGCTCAGCTTCTTTTAGCATTTGGCTAGCGCTCAGCTTCTTTTACCATTTAGCTAGAATTCGGTTTCTCTAAGCTTTTAGCCAGTGCTCAGCTTCTTTAAGTTTTAGCTAGCGCTCAGCTTCTTTTAGCTAGTGCTCAGCTTCTTTGAGGTTTTAGTTAGCGCTCAGCTTCTTTTAGCTGGTGTTCAGCTTCTTTGATCTTTTAGTTAGTGCTCAGCTTCTTTTAGCTTTTAGCTAGCGCTCAGCTACTTTTAGCTTTTAGCTAGTGCTCAGCTTCTTTGAGCTTTTAGCCAGCACTCAGCTTCTTTTAGCTAGCGCTCAGCTTCTTTTAGCTAGCGCTCAGCTTCTTTTAGCTAGCGCTCAGCTTCTTTTAGCTTTTAGCTAGTGCTCAGCTTCTTTAAGCTAGTGCTCAGCTTCTTTGAGCTTTTAGCTAGCGCTCAGCTTCTTTTAGCTAGCGCTCAGCTTCTTTGAGCTTTTAGCTAGCACTCGGCTTCTTTTAACTTTTAGCTAGCGCTCAGCTACTTTTAGCTTTTAGCTAGTGCTCAGTTTCTTTAAGCTAGTGCTCAGCTTCTTTGAGCTTTTAGCTAGCGCTCAGCTTCTTTAAGCTTTTAGCTAGCGCTCAGCTTCTTTAAGCTAGCGCTCAGCTTCTTTAAGCTAGTGCTCAGCTTCTTTGAGCTTTTAGCCAGCACTCGGCTTCTTTTAACTTTTAGCTAGCGCTCAGCTACTTTTAGCTTATAGCTAGCGCTCAGCTTCTTTAAGCTAGTGCTCAGCTTCTTTGATCTTTTAGCTAGCGCTCAGCTTCTTTAAGCTAGTGCTCAGCTTCTTTGAGCTTTTAGCCAGCACTCGGCTTCTTTTAGCTTTCAGCCAGCGCTCAGCTTCTTTAAGTTTTAGCTAGCGCTCAGCTTCTTTTAGCTAGTGCTCAGCTTCTTTGAGGTTTTAGTTAGCGCTCAGCTTCTTTTAGCTGGTGTTCAGCTTCTTTGATCTTTTAGTTAGTGCTCAGCTTCTTTTAGCTTTTAGCTAGCGCTCAGCTACTTTTAGCTTTTAGCTAGTGCTCAGCTTCTTTGAGCTTTTAGCCAGCACTCAGCTTCTTTTAGCTAGCGCTCAGCTTCTTTTAGCTAGCGCTCAGCTTCTTTTAGCTAGCGCTCAGCTTCTTTTAGCTTTTAGCTAGTGCTCAGCTTCTTTAAGCTAGTGCTCAGCTTCTTTGAGCTTTTAGCTAGCGCTCAGCTTCTTTTAGCTAGCGCTCAGCTTCTTTGAGCTTTTAGCTAGCACTCGGCTTCTTTTAACTTTTAGCTAGCGCTCAGCTACTTTTAGCTTTTAGCTAGTGCTCAGTTTCTTTAAGCTAGTGCTCAGCTTCTTTGAGCTTTTAGCTAGCGCTCAGCTTCTTTAAGCTTTTAGCTAGCGCTCAGCTTCTTTAAGCTAGCGCTCAGCTTCTTTAAGCTAGTGCTCAGCTTCTTTGAGCTTTTAGCCAGCACTCGGCTTCTTTTAACTTTTAGCTAGCGCTCAGCTACTTTTAGCTTATAGCTAGCGCTCAGCTTCTTTAAGCTAGTGCTCAGCTTCTTTGAGCTTTTAGCTAGCGCTCAGCTTCTTTAAGCTAGTGCTCAGCTTCTTTGAGCTTTTAGTTAGCGCTCAGCTTCTTTAAGCTAGTGCACAGCTTCTTTGAGCTTTTAGCCAGCACTCGGCTTCTTTTAGCTTTTAGCTAGCGCTCAGCTACTTTTAACTTTTAGCTAGCGCTCAGCTTCTTTGAGCTTTTAGCTAGCGCTCAGCTTCTTTTAGCTAGTGCTCAGCTTCTTTGAGCTTTTAGCTAGCACTCAGCTTCTTTTAGCTAGCACTCAGCTTCTTTTAGCTAGCACTCAGCTTCTTTTAGCTAGCGCTCAGCTTCTTTTAGCTAGCACTTAGCTTCTTTTAGCTAGCGCTCAGTTTCTTTGAGCTTTTAGCTAGCACTCAGCTTCTTTTAGCTAGTGCTCAGCTTCTTTGAGCTTTTAGCTAGTGCTCAGCTTCTTTTAGCTAGCGCTCAGCTTCTTTTAGCTAGTGCTCGTCTTCTTTTAGCTTCAGTAAGTCAGGTTTCAGAAGTCATTCTTCATTTGCTTGTTTAGTTTTGCTTTTTAAAAAGTGAACGTTTGATGAATTATTTCACTTCGTCACGTCAGAAGTTAAATTTTTCGACACAAAGTCGGCTGAATTAATAGTCCGGTTCGGTTGGATGAACACATTCACAAACGTTTTATTTATTTTTGTATCTTTTGAGGACAAAACTGCCCTCAGTGGTAGAACAACAGCTTAAACATATTTTTTCATGTCATTAATTTCTTCCCAAAACAAATAACGCTGCGTTTGCCATTTTTCATGAATGCATCATTGAAACAGTCATTTTTACCATAAAGGGAGGAAGAACAGGAAGGACTCAGTGTCTGAGTCAGATTAGTCTGGATGGACGGGTGACTGTTACGGTCACTGACCTCTAGGAGCTCACTTCATGAGAGAGCTCTCTCTTTGTGTTTCAGTTCTACCTGGCTGCCACAGGTGAAATGTGTTGGTGCTCGTCAGCCACTCCATAAAGGTCTCCATCAGGCCCTTTTTTCATTTTCCCTGGGCCTTGATCTGCAGTGATCCTGCCGGGCTGCTGACGGCTATTTGTGAAGACTTGGGTGATCCTGTCTGTGTGAGCTGTATTGTGAGGAATCAAGTGTCTAACTAAAGTTTTGTGTTTCTATCCACAGTGGAAGCTGGCAGTGACGTTCTGAGCTTTTAATTCGGTCCAAATCTGACAGTTTGGGGCCTTCAGAGAAGCAAACAGCTGCTCTGGGTTCTACTCACCTTAAGGTTTGAAGATCCTGACGTTTCTTGAAGGAATGCATATCGCCCGCCCAGTTTTAGACAGAGATCATCTGATGAGAGAAATGAGAAAGTTGTAGCCGATTTGTTTAAGAGGAGATGAATGAGAGGATCTCTCTGTGCTGCCTTTTATTTTGAAATCCTTTCTGTACTTCCTGCTCAGATTTCTTCACATTGTGCATCTTCTCTTACTTTTCACATAGTTTCAGGAAAAAAAACCTTTATTTGTCTACTGACCGTTTGGAAAGCTCACCAGAAACAAAATGTCTGACTTCCTGTTTTATTTTGAAGTAACAAAACTACAAGAAGCTGGGGTGGAAATAAAAAGCAGGAAGAGCTTCCAGGACTGATTTATATCGAGGGAGATGACGACTAACTGGATCCAGGTGTGACAGTTACAAACCAAGGCCAGGTGTGAGGAGGGAACAGCTCTTTCAAAATAAAACGGGAAGTGATTAGGAAGTAACAGTAGCAAACACAAGAAACAAACAAAAAAACAACTGTCAAACTTACTCTTAAAGGAACACAATTCCTAAAATGTCCCCCTTATTAAACATATTTAACTGAATTAAACATTCAACATCATATTTACATGGAGATGTTTCAACATGGCTGCTGAGCTCTCTGACTTCACAGGCTTTGGCACAAAAAAAAAACATAATTGCATATATATATATATATATCTACACTGTTCACACAGTCTGCTTTCGCCACCTTCCTGATGTATTTGTTGAATCCTCTGCGTGTTTACTCAGCACATCCAGTCTCACCTCTGGCTAATTCTCACACCCTGCTGATGAATTCCACGACATTGGAGAATAAATAAAGTATTTCCACTTTGTTTGTTTGCTCAGCAGGTTTTCTTTGAAAGTGAGCTACAACAAGATTAAATAAAAAAATATATACAAATATATAACACATGTAGCACACATCTGAAGGCGAAGGCAGAGAGATAATGTTATTGTCTGTGTATGTGTTTGACTGTAACATTAGCAAAATATTAATAAAACTCTCAGAAGGTAAACATTGGATGATTAACTACACCTGGTTAACCTTGTTCAAGATGGCCATCACTGCTAATCAACCTTGGAAATACAAAAATGACCAAAACTAACAAATTAAAGATCTAAATGTTTTTCCTTTCTTTGTTTTCTAAAGTATACTTCCGGGTCAAAGGGCTCAGGAGATTACTAATGGTGAAACTGGTTCTTAGTTGACTGATTCAGTTGTCAAAAAACTATTATTGATCGCGGCTCAAACTGTGCTCTATTTTGAAAACTGCAAATGTGTTATTTATTGCTTTTTATTACGTTTCCGGTAAAGGCGGAAGTCTTATTTTGAAAAGCCCGCGGCGCTTGCATAAAAAGCACTTAACGAGCAATTTACGACGCACAAGTAAATAAACTGTGTAAAGAAAAAGAGTTGAATCTAAAACCAGTCGGAAGTGACTTTAAGGTAAATATAACAAGAAGTTAAAGGTTTAATAAGTTGTTTTTCTACATAAATCTAGACGGAGTGAAATGCTACAAGCTAACTGAAGTAATGACGTTCAGAAATGTGTTGTTGGTTTATTTTTTACGTCTAATGCCGACGTACGTTCGCTGCTGTGGGTTTATATTTGTGACAAGTAGAGTTTTAGTAAAATAAATCAGATTAATCACCTCAGACGAGACGTTTTCAGGTTTAAAAGCCGCGTCATTAATCAGTTCATCTCCGTCAGCTGCGCTCGACCCTAGAGCGCATGCGTCAAGACAACTCGCTTCTAGCCAATTAGAGTGAGCGCGGTGTTCTTCTTCTTCTTCTTTTTATGGAGTTTAATGGCGGTTGGCAAACAACTTGAGGTGTGCATTACCGCCACCTACTGTTATGGAGTGTGGTTCGAGATTCCTATTGCTTATTTCTGTATACTTAAAATACCAGTAAAACTTTCTGCATTTCACAAACAAGCACTTCTTTCATGGGCACTTATATATGAACATTTTTTTTTTTTAGTTCAGTTTATTCATTTCATTTACAACAAAATGAAAAAAAGGAAAAAAAAACAAAAACAAATAAAGTAAAGTACAATTCAAATTAAATAAAATGAAAGGTAGCAGAAGAAGAAAAAAATCTTATAATGTCTGCCCCTTTTTCAAAAAAATATTAATTTCAACAGTAATAAAAACAACAACAAAAAAAAAAATAAAATAAAGAGAGAAAAAAAAACTTTCAACTCCTCAAACAGTAACACTTGCAAATACAAATTATACAATTTCATATTTCTTTGACAAGTTAACTTTTATCATTTTTTTGAACGAATTCATTGAAACAGCATTTTTATAATCACTATCCAGATTATTCCATAATCTAATTACTTTGAATGAAGTACTTCTGTCCTTCAGGTTAGTCCGTACTTTAGGTTCCACAAACATCTCTAGTCCCCTAAGATTATAAGAACTTTTTAACTGCGCCTTATACAAAACCTGCAAAGTATAATAATCTACCAAGTCGTAAAATTTAAATAATCTCAATTGTTGAAATAATGTATTAGATGGGTGATAATAATGTTTTCTTGTAATAATTCTAATGGCTCTTTTCTGTAAAACTAAAACAGGATTTGTGGTTGTTTTACATGCATTCCCCCAAACTTCAATGCAATAAATCAAGTGTGGAACAACTGTATAATATTAATAGTGCTTTGTCATTAAATAAGTCCTTTACCTTACACAGAACTGCAATAGCTTTTGCTATTTTTGTTCTTAAGTAATTTGTCTGAGGTCTCCAAGTCAGCTCTTCATCAATGATGACATCCAAAAACTTCACCTCACTGACTCTAGAAATCTCAACACCCTTAATTCTAAAACATTAACAATTTTCTTACTTTTACTGAATATCATATCATTTGTTTTGTCCAAATTTAACGATAATATATTGAGTTTGAACCAATTTAGTACTTTTACAAATTCAGTCTGCATCATCTCCATTATCTGTTCTAAATCATCACCAGAGCAAAAAAATGTAGCCTCATCTGCAAATAATACACATTTCATTAACCCTGACACATTCACCAAATCATTCACATATAGAAGAAATAACTTTGGTCCAAGTACAGAACCTTGTGGAACCCCACATATGATATTACTGAATTCAGATCTTACATCATTTATTTGTACAAACTGTTTCCTATTTGTTAAGTAGCTTGATACCCACTGTAGTACTGGACCTCTTATACCATATTTGTTCAATTTTTCCAGAAGAATACTGTGATCAATGGTATCGAATGTTTTTCTTAGATCAATATAAACACTAACACAGTACTGCCTTGATCAATGGTTCTATTAAATCCATTAGAGCAGGGGTGTCAAAATTAAAAATTTGGTCCTAGGCAAGGGCCAATCACGATCAATATTTATTAAAAATTACATAAATTAACCTTGGTTTTAGATGTATTATGTCAACTCATTCATATAGAAATATCAATGACCTTTTCCCAGTTACAGATTATACAGAATTTAGAGCAAACATACTTTAATGAACACAAACTTCAAAAAGCACATCATTAGCAGTCATTTGTTACGCCTCACTCAGCTTTTAAATGAATGTTTTAACATTAAAACAGATTTTTAATAAAAGCCATCAACAAATACCTGATCATACAGAAATTAAAACT
The DNA here is from genome assembly GCF_001649575.2 of Kryptolebias marmoratus. Taxonomy (NCBI): domain Eukaryota; kingdom Metazoa; phylum Chordata; class Actinopteri; order Cyprinodontiformes; family Rivulidae; genus Kryptolebias; species Kryptolebias marmoratus. The sequence continues at coordinate 8,625,576 of NC_051452.1, read as the reverse complement.
ATATATTGTCACTGTCAAAAGAAAACGTCACTATTTAGGCTCAGTTTTTTTTAAGCAAAATAAGAATCAGAGACTCGATCTGTCCCAGACTGGAGGGCCGGATCTGGCCCGCGGGCCTTGAGTTTGACAGGTGTGCATTAGAGCCAGTGATGTTGAATTATTAGCTCTAAAACCATACTGATTGTTACTTAAAATATTTTGTTTATCAATGAACTGATCTAATCTGATCACAAACAATTTTTCCAAAATTTTTAAAAACTGAGGTAACAAGGATATTGGTCTATAATTTAAAAACATATATTTCTCACCACTCTTGTAAAGAGGGATTACCTTAGCTATCTTCATGTTTTCTGAAAATATCCCAGTTGAAAATGATAAGTTACACACACACACACACACACACATATATATATATATATATATATATATATATATATATATGAAAACGGCTTAATACCATAACTCATTATTTCTTTTACATATCCATGTCAACACAGTCTTTTGATCTTTTGTTTACTAATTTTTTTACAATATTCATTATTTCTTCTTTGTCAGTTCCATCAGTCCTATCAGCTTTTGGTATGTTAGATGCGAGATTTGGGCCAACATTCACAAAATAGTTGTTAAATTCTTTTACAATTTCTTCCTGATCATAGATTTCATTGTCATCCTTAACAAAATAATGTGAAGTACCAGACTTTGCTTTATTTTTCAAAACACTATGTTGCTTTCATATCACTTTTAAGTCTAATAAATCACTGCAATATTCTTTCTGTTGCTTTCTTATAGTCCATTTTTCTCCCCGTAAATTCTTCATCTGACAAATTAACACCAATATATCCTTCACAAAAATAAATCTTTAAATTTTATCCTAAATGGTTCAACAATAAAAATCCTACTGGTGGGTCAGCTATTTAACAAAAATGGTTGTTTCTTTTAAACTGTTACATCGAATTTATCCTACTAATCAATACATGATGAAATATATCAAAACAATAGACCCCAACTGTAAGTTCTGCAAAGAGCATCCAGTAACAATTAGTCATTTATTCTGGAATTGTTGTATCGCAATAAAATTTTGGAAAGAGTGTAATAACTTTATAAATTGTTACATTGATTCTAATTGTTCCCTGAGGTAGGAGCATATTTTAATATTAATGCAGACAAAAGACTGGCAATCAATGTAATTATAATATTTGGCAAATTTCATATTCACAAGTGTAAATTTTCACCTCTTTTTATAGTTTTGGTTAAGGAAATCGATTTAACCACTATTTCCAGGAGTATGAACCAAAAAAGCTGTAAATACATATAAATATTTTGAATTTGTCATGCCTGTAATATCTGCTCTCTGTATTGACCGTTGAAGCTACACCCCTGACATAATTTATATTATACTGTTTTGTTTCTTTGTTTTTCTCTGTTTATTTAAACAAAAATGTTCATTAATAAAAAAAATAAAAATAAAAAATCTGTATATTTTACAGGAAACTCAAATTCTATTAAACAGTTTTTTTTGTTTGTTTTTTTTTTTCAAAAATCCTATTATAATTTGTATATGTTTGTTCCTTTGCAGTTTTTCCTTAATACAGGTGCTGGTCATAAAATTAGAATATCATGAAAAAGTAGATTGATTTCAGTAATTCCATTTAAAAAGTGAAACTTGTATATTATATTCATACATTACATACAAACTCATATATTTCAAATGTTTATTTCGTTTAATTTTGATGATTA
>NC_051452.1:8613993-8622467 GCF_001649575.2 Kryptolebias marmoratus | reverse complement strand
GTAATCATCAAAATTAAACGAAATAAACATTTGAAATATGAGTTTGTATGTAATGTATGAATATAATATACAAGTTTCACTTTTTAAATGGAATTACTGAAATCAATCTACTTTTTCATGATATTCTAATTTTATGACCAGCACCTGTATTTTCGAACGGTCTTATCATAACTCTTCTTTCTTGTTCATATTTCTGACATTCCATTAGAACGTGTTCTGCTGTTCTTTATTTTATTATACTTCTTATTTCATATTTACTTGTTTTAACTTCTCATTTCCTCTTACCCCTATGTGTGCTGGTACCCAAAGAAATACTACATTTAATCCCATCCTTTGTATTCTGAACAGGGGTGGACAGTAACGGAGTACATTTACTTGATTACTGTACTTAAGTACATTTTTTAAGAATCTTTACTTTACTTGAGTAATTTTTTTTTATATTTTTCACTTCACTACATTTCAAAAACAAATATTGTACTTTGGACTCCACTACATTTCCAGGAAACTAGTCATTACTTCGTGGTCATAGATTCAACCTTAAACCTCTGCTCCATAGTGAAAGTGTGAGGAGAATCAGGACTCTCTGGTTTGGTGTGTTTTTAGATTTAAAAATCCTTATTTTTTGTGATATTTTTATGCTGAAGTTCTTTGCAGGTGGTGTCAAAGTTGCAGCTAAGTGGTTCTACGCGTCGATACATCAGGTGGTTTCTGAAAGGTTCTGCAAAATTACTGATATTAGAACATTTAATTTGTACTTTTGAATACTTAAGTATTTTCAAAAGTGAGTACTTTAACTTGAGTACATTTTTGACCGAGCGACTTTTACTTGTAGTTGAGTAAGATTTGACCATGAGCATCAATACTTTTACTCAAGTACTATAGCTAACCTATGTCTGGTCTGCTTTCTGATTGGCTGTTTTTTTAAACTGAATAATACTGAAGTTGAATCGGAGCATATTATTGTTTTTAATGGTTTTACTTCTTCCACCCACTGATAGATTGTTATTGATTCTTTTACCTACTTTTATTTGAAATTATGGTACTATAAATGCAACTCCTATTTTCTCTATTGTTTTTGAATGAACTGATAATAACTGTATGTATTCTTGTACTGTATGTAAATTGATAATCCCTTGATCTTTTTTCCTTTCCAATAATTTCAAATCCACTGTAGCTTCTGGTAAAATCCAGGGTGGAATTATTAACAATGGTTGATTTGAACGTATTGTTACATTATATATCTTATATTCCTCTGTTTTTTCTTTAATTATCCATCCAAAACTTGCTGTCTTTATTTCGACACACGTGGCTTACAGAAACACAGACAATGAACAGAATACAACAGAAAACAAAGACTAAGTTATAAAATATAAGATAAAAACCTAAAATTTTGAACTTTTTTGTTGTTTTTGGAAGGTTTTGTGTATAAAACATTAGAAATTAGAATTAGGTTAGAAATGTGATTTTTAAATATGCCAATAAAAGATAGATTAATTAGGTAACATCTGTTTATATTAACAGTGTTATTGTGTTGCTTTCTGTAAATATTAACCTTATTATTACTTTACTCACTAATGTGCTAAATTTGCAAAAAGCAGCAAAATAAAAAAACATAAACCTGCTCAGAAGATTTGGTTCATTCAATAAATTCTGTTCTTTTTTTTGATTAATTGATTGAAAAATAAATAAAAATAAATGTTAGAAAAAGCATCTGTGTGTCTGTGATTTTTGGGAGGATTAATGTATAAGTTGAGATGTTTTTTTATTTATTATTTGTTGGAGTAAAACACTGAACTCCACAACAACTGAGACCATTTTAGAGGTTTTTTGTTTTTTTTTTTGGTTTTCAACAAATAAAGCTTCAGGATTTTCTAAATAAACTGAGTCTGAAACGTTCAACAAACCCAGAAACAAAAAGTCAACTTGTCCTGACGTTCCCTGACTTTGGGGTGGAATAAAAGCTGCAGTTTGCTGCCTGCAGGATTCAGGACCAAAGTCCAGAGAAGAGAAAAGCTGACGATCCTCCTGAAGCCTGGCTCGGAGTCCAGGGGTTCTGGTTCTGGTCTCCTGAAGCTGCAGGGCCTCCGGAGCCTTTAGAGCGGCTCAGGTGAAGGTTTCCCAGCCAGACTTTCAGTCCACGGACGGTTGAGGTGTCCTGTCGACCAAAAACACAAAAATAAAAGACAAGTTTAAAAAAAAAGGGATATAATTAGAAGAACATGTGGTGCAGCCGGTAAGAAGACTGGCTGCTGCTGTGATCTCAGGGTTGCAGGTTCAATTCCAGGAGGTGTCTTATTTAATTTAGCTTTAAAAAGGGACAAAAAAGCTGCTAAACCTGCAGGGAGCAGGACTCAAACCTGCAACCTGCTGAGCACCAGCCTCTTTCGTATCCCTTTGAGCCACTGCTCAACACAAAGAGGACAGTTCTCCGTGGACATTTGTCTTCATAAATCCACCAATTGAAGGACATGAAGACCTTCAGTCCTCCGAGGCCGAAGTTTAAAACCACCAAAGCCGATTTTGGTGGAATTTGTTGGATTTTATTTTCCGTCCTTTTGGTTCCAGTCGACCTGAAGCTGAAACAACTCAAGTCGACGAGACGCCGACTCTTTAAACCCGAACGTCCCTTCCTGTTCCCAACATGAACAAAGCTGATTTATTACTTTTTCGAAACTTAGTGACTTTTAGGAAACTCAAACCAGATTAATAAGAAGAGAAATTCACTTAAAATGTAGAAAATGTATGCTTCTTTTGAAATTAAACTCTTTTTTTTTTCTAAAAACCATCAATCACCATTAAAAAACATCTTTTACTAAATAGAAAAATACTCAAAAATTCAGTTTTTACGTTTTAACAGAAGCTTAATGTTTCAAAAAACACAAACATTTACTTTTACACTTAAAAAATAAACACATTTTGGGCCAAATCTTTTTAATCAGAATTTCATAGGTTTTATGACAAATGTGCCAATAAAGTTTATGTGGCATCACTTTCTCAGATATAACTGAATGAAGAAAATTAAAATTACACAAACTGACTGCAAATTTATAGTAAAACCCAAATTTACGTTCAAATTCAGAACAGCCCAGTTTGATGACATTTAATGAAACTTCTTTGGGGAGTTTTTATTTAATTTAAACCAGATTTGGTCAGTAAAATATGCTCACTTTGTTCTTTAAAAACAAACTAGCTGTGACGCCATTTACTCAAAAGAAAACAATAAAAACAAAGTCTTTATCTTTTAATATTTTATTAACAGCAATATTCAAAATGTTTTAAAAACAAACTTGCGAGACGCCCCGATTGTTCAGATAATTTACTTTTTAAAAAGTATATAATAATCTAAATTAACTGAAGTTTAGGAGTCAGAGTTTAATTGTCTGTAAACTGTAGGATGTGCAGATTAATCCGTTAATCCATTCATCACGATGGGAGTTATTAAAGGGATAGTTCAGCTCTTTCCGAGCACAGATTGAGCACCCTGTTGTTCTGTTAGCAAAATATCTCATGAAACACTGGATGGATTTGAATGAAACGTCTGGGTAGCTGAGAGTGATCTCCGACAGACGCTCTGAGCTCATGGAGAGACAGGCGGCGGGTGACATGCATTCCTGGGTTTCATTTTTTTATCACTTTGAGGATCTTTTTTTAAACCCCTGACTGTGATCCAACCCTGAGCAGTTCTGTAACAACCGAGCGCCCCCCCCCCGGCACACCTCGGTACATGCAGCTGACCCGGCGTCCTCCCGCCTCTCCCGCCTCGCCGCCTCCGCCGCCGCCGCTGCTGAGCTGTTTGTTTAGGAATCTGGGCCCGAAAATTGTATTCCATCGACCATGCTCGCTATCAACACACAATTATCTGGGTTAATCATGTGGAACTGTGGCAAATTCACCTGGGGCTCAGGAACTAATGACATTCGCGTCTGGCCCCGCTTTAGTGAAATGGCCCCGGCACCTGCAGCAGGAACACGGAGATTGCCAAAGAAAATTTGGTCTCATTTCGTCGTCCTCCCCGGCAGCCCCCACCGTTCCATCTCTCCCCTCATTTCCATCCCCACTTTACCCTTAAATTTGTTGATCTTTCTGTCTCTGCTTGTCCTCCCTTTTGGACGCCGGTATTTCCAGCTCCACTACCTACGTATTAAACCGCACGGCGGCAAGGCGAGGCAAGGCGAGGCGGAAGCCGGGGATGGCGACTGGCGAGGAATTTGCGACTCGGGATCCGGACAGGCGGTGGCTGGCGGCTGGCGGCTGGCGGCTGGCGGCGGCACTGAATAATTAGGGAAGTGATTGAGTGCAGTCAGCGAGGTGTTGATGCTCTTTCTCCCCTCTCTTGCTCTCTTTGTCTTTCCCGTCGTACGAAGTCGATCATAGAAAAAAAGAATAAAACATCATTCCCACCAACTCCGAGGAAGTCGAGGAGCTCAATGCTCATAATTATACATCAATACAAACATATGTTTCCAATCACAGATGCCATCCATGTGTGAAATGGGTGTCACACCGTTGGAGGTCTCATTATTTGTGGAGTGTGTCTCAACATTTTGGCTGCCGCCCACACTGGTCACAGTCACCACGTTCCAGGCGTCCCTTCATATCCTCAAGCTGGGGTTTTTGCGCCGCTTGGCATCAGATTCTATTTCCAGCTCCCTTATTGTGACACCTAACCCACCCCTCTGAGGGAATGTGTGGATTATTCCGATGAAAAAACGAACATTAGGCACCTTTCACCCCCTCAACCAACAACACTCCTCAGTCCTCTTTAGTGAGAAATAATCGGCAACGGACACAAAGCCCAACAGTCAACCAAACAGTATTCCTGGGAGGAATGCATATCACCCGTTGGGGATGACTCTCAGCTACCACCGCACCAAATTGGAGCTTGATAGCAGTAAATTTCACTGAGGTGGAGCCATGTTTGCGGAGGCTAAGGCTGATTAGCGTCGGTAGCCGTCTTGAGTTGGGTTGACTCCAAAAGTTCCGTTGCTTACCTTTTTACCTCGGAGCGTGGACCGGATCTGGGAATGACGTCAGGCCTTATTCCAGTTGGAACCCGAGTGGATTTTGCTAATGGCTGTGATGAACTACCATGAGCAAAACGAGGCGATAAAAAAAAAAAAAAAAAAAGATTTCTCTGCATTTCAAGACGGCAGAAACGTGTCAGTCGATGGTTCTGCGCGAGACTGGGTTCCTAAGAGACAAAGAAAGTGAAGAGAAAGGGGAAAAAAAGGTGTATTCCTGCAGCTATCATGGCTGTTCAGGCGCCAGGCAGCCATATTGGATCGTGACGTTGGATCAGGTCAAGAATCTTCACCTTCGGGGGGGTTTCAAGTCGATTTTTTCTGACTCGAAAACTCAAACGTCCAAATGGAAAGCAGCAAAAATCAGCTGAATTTTCACTGAAACATCCAGTGGTTTATGAGTTATTTTGCTAACAACAACAGTTAATGTGTGGCGCTCAGAACACGTTGGGGATGATGCTCAGCTACTACCACGCCGTATTTTAGCTCAACATCTGTTAAACCTTCATTCCGTTAAAGTTGTAGCCATTTTTTTGCATTTTCTAGAGTCAGCTGGCTGTGGCGGCCATCTTCAATTGGGATAACTCTAATTGTAGACGCTCATCCAGTGGTTATTTTTCTAAACTTTCATTAAAATGATTAAATTGAATCAGAAAAACGCACACAAACACAGTTTTCAGTTGTGCTTTAAATCAAGTCTTTTGGTACTTTAAGGCTTTTAGACTGATGCATTTTTGCTCTTATTCTAGTTGTTTTGATGGTTTTAAAAGATGCTTTCAAAATAAAAGTTTTCTTACCATCCGGATCCCTTAGCACCAGTGAGCCGAATGGTTTTCCTGTTGAGCTGGGCGCAAACTCAACGATTCTTCCACAGATTTCCCAGATAAAAGCCAAAGCAAACCAAGCTCCGCTGGCCCAACCCAGACTGGTCCACTCTGCTGTGTAATCTCCGTCTTCACGGACAGGATGGAATAAACACATTTACGTCGACTGTAATATATCCGCAGCTGTAACAGTGGGGTTAATTGAAAAAAAAAAACGCTCCTCCAAAAATAATCAAATTTACAGCTTAAGACGGCACCGGAGCCCACGTCTTGTTTCTCTTTAGGTTTGGAAGTCTCACAGGATTCTTAAAACGCCCCCGAAGGCTGCGTCTAATCTGCCCCCCCCACCGCCAGTTTAATGGGAGATAATGCAAGCGCGCACACCGATGAATCAATATGCAACAGCAGCTTTAGTTTGATAATTAATAACCGTGTTGGAAATAGATTTGTGATTTGGCAGGGCGGGTCTCACAGTTCTGCCTCTACATCCCGTTGAACTAATCTGGTTCCTTCTCTCCCCCCCCAATCACCAGCTCTAATTCTTTGACTAAAGCTTGTTATCTTATTAAAAAGGCCCCGCGATGGGATTCGATGCCATTCTGACATCTGTGTTCATTCCCCTCGAAATGGGTCCTGACACAAATTTAACGAAGGGAGAGAAAAAAGTGCAGATTAGACGGTATGCCAAGAATCAGACGATTTCTTATTATAAATATTTGTCTGATTGTTCCTCTGTAGTGTTAGCAAAATATCTCATGAACCACTGGACTAAGTTTAATGACCCTTTCAGTTAGTAATCAGAGGATCTAAATCAAGGTGGCCAACCGGCTTTAAAAACACAAGAATGGCTATAATTTAATCAATTTAACAGATTTTGAGCTAAACTTTGGTGTGGTAGTAGCTGAGACTGATCCCCATCACATATTCTAGGCACTAAAAAAAGAGCTTTTTTAAATTTATTTCACCATTTACTATCTGGAGTCAACCTTGTCTGTCTGTTAACACAATAACTCATGAACCACTGAATGGATTTTAATGAAGCTTTCAGGAAATAATCGCTGGATGAACGAAAACAACCCATTAACTTCTGAAGCCAACCCAATTCAAGATGGCCGCCACAGCCATGGAGCTTCGGGTAGATCTGTCGTTTTTCTTTAGCACCAATTTCCTCCTCCTGACGTCAGATTGAGACATCAATCGGAGCAGAGACTTTCCTCACGGTGATGACAACAGAAAATGGTTCTACGGTTAAAATAAAAATGAAAACAATAAGAAAAAAAGCGGTGAGAAGACACAAAGAGCACATCCCTGGGCCCTCATTAGGAAAAAGCCCGGAGCCTGATACCACTGAGGTTGCACGGGAAGAAGATTCCCGCCATAACTTTCCACTCGGATCCTCCATGTTCCCATCCCACCGCGCTCGTCAAAAGCCCATGTCAGTTTTCGGCGCTGCTAATTCTCTCTGTTTGTTAAAGAAAAACCACAGATGAAAGCCTTCACGGATGAAAGCCAGTTTAATCTTTTTTGCCGTCTTTTGCTTTCATTGGGAGGAGATTGACGAGTGAGGGAAGACTGTAGAGACGTAGATAATGATGAGGAGAAGGAGAAGTGGAAAAATAACCAAGTCCGTGTGGAGCCAAGAGGAGCCCAGGTGAGGCGAGGTTTTCGGGGCGAATTTACCCTCCTAAAAGCACACACTGACCTAATGAAACACCGAGCGGGGGAGGCAGAAAGGCTGCAAATAAACCTCATTTAGTCCTCACCGAGATAAGGCTCTCAGGTCTCTGCAGTCTCAAGGAAACAGGCAACGATAGGCAGTGAGGACGGGAAAACACAGAGCTAATACAGGTCGGATGAGAAATATATGGAATTAAGAGTAACGTGATTTAATTTGAACCAGTCTGGTTCATCTGAGAACTGGAGACAGATACCAGCTCCCTGAGACCTGGAAGGAGAGGTGGGGAAAGAAGATAGGTGGGTGGATGGATGGATGGATAGATTGAGGGACGGATTGATGGCGGGGATTGCGAACACCATCTCATAAACTTCCTGCACCTCCTGAGAAACCAGAGGAGCCGTAACTACTTGTTGTTTTTTCTGTTTTTGGACCTGATGAGCTCCACAAGGTCTGGCTGTTCTCCATTCCTGGGGCAGACCTTTTCCCTCCTGCGGACGCCCCGTGACGCCAAGGCCAAGGTTTCGGGACGTTTCCCGCCTGCAGAGTCAGAGGGTGGGGGGGGTGTGGGGGAACGGGCCTCGTTATCTGCCGCTGATGGAAACGCAAACGGAGGAATCGCCCGTGACTTTAACGCAGGGAGGAAGCCGAGCAAATGTCGGCTGTTTTGTAATCGGAGCTCCAGCTGCTCGCCATTCCAGACTTCCTCTTCTGTTGGCTTGTTGTTATTAAGGTGCATCGTTGGCCCCCGGACCTCCAACCCCAGGAGGTGTGCACAGAGACGGTGGAGGTGGAATGGAGGGTGGGGGTGTTGAGGGTTTTTATAACCTGCAGCTTCCCAGCCGGCGGAGAGGAGGAGGAGGAGGAGAGCCCAGATGGCAGCCGAGCGTGGCTCCGGCCAGCTCGGGCTCATATGTATGGAAAACACGAGGTCTTGAGAGGCGAGTCGTGGCG
>NC_051452.1:8598695-8613792 GCF_001649575.2 Kryptolebias marmoratus | reverse complement strand
GGGGGGGGGGGAGATCAGGAATCACAGGGAAGGTTATGTCCAGCTTTTAAAGGATGCTCATTAAATCTGTTTATGTTGCGGGAGCCTCGTTATGCGTGCTTCAAACTGCAGGGAACACTCGGATCGGTGACGTTAATCACAAAACGAACGACAGAAAACAATCCGAGGCGCGTCATAAACAGAATTTCATTCGCATGCCGGCCACAGTTCCAAAACGCACAATCAGGCGAGAGCTCTAAACTTCTGATGGTTCCTCGTAATCCGGTGCTAACGGCGTGTTCAGATCTTTGGCTCCATCTGAGCGACTTTGAAACATTTATACGTATTTTAAATTTAACTGAGACCTTTCCAAAAGGGAGTAGCGACAACGCGGCGTCGCCAAGATGACTTTGTGACCAAGAAACCCAAACAAATATAGAGCTGGTTAGTTGTTTTTTACCAGTTTGTCTTATTTTATCCTAAATCTGTTGCCATCAAACTTTAAATAATTAATAACTGAAAGGAAATGTCGATGTTCTCACCACCAAGTTGCACGGCATGGCGTGCTTCAGTGTTTTAACAGAACTGATGGACGTATAAACAGAAAAAAAACCCTGAGTTTAAAGTTTTAGGACCAACGTGTTCGTGTGGCGGTTCTGTTAGAATGTGAAGATAGAGCAAAAATATACATAAGATGAGAAAAAAAAGATCCTTAATTTATATATTTGTTGTGGTTGAGACGGGGTTTTTGGCAAAAAACTAAATAAATCAAAGTAAACGGGCTCTGCCCATCATCTGTCCTCAAAGTCTTTAGTTTTTCAAACTCAGAAGTTAAACTTTTCTGAATCAGAGTCGTAAAAATGACCTGTAACTCCCCCGTGTATTTCTAATCCCAGATTAGAGAGAGAAGTTTGAGACCAAAAAGCCAAAGTATGAATAATTTCCCTTTTTTATAAAGGAGCTTTTCCATCTAAAACATGGAACACTCTTCCTGTTAGTGTTTGTTTGCTGTGAAGTCTCCATCGTCGTTTTCGAGTCGTAACGACGCGTCTTGTTGTAATTTCCGCCAACAGCTCTATCCACGGGAGGACAAAGAGCTCAGAGTGACACGGAGGACCTCGGATCGCGTTCGCAGATTGTGTTTTTTTTTTTTTTTTGCCACGCCTGGTTGACAGCTACACCCGCGCCACCATCAAATAATGAATCTGCCACGTTCTCGGCGGGATGATTCCATCCTCCCGTGTTCATTAGGAGGCAGAGACCCGCCCGGCTGTGCTGCCTATCGGCGGCGAGTTTACAGGAGGTGACAGAGACGTTTAAAGGCGGCGAGGGCCGGGGAAGTGAATGTGACATGCTCAGGTGTAATTATACTCACCTAGTTCACAGCGGAGATTAGGAGGCAAAGGGACAGATAAGAAAAGGAGCGTCAGACGTGAAAGAATATTGAAATACGCACTGATGCGAAATCCCCCTCCACTCTTTTGTCACTGTATCATTTCAGGGTCGCACTTCTATTTGCCTTTTCCAATTATAAAGGTGTGACTCCTCCCCCCTCTCCCTCCTCACACACACACACACACACACAACCTCCTCCTGCTGATAGATATAATGTTAAATATACTGAACTTGGGGGATAAAGAACTGCTTTATTCTGTTTGTTTGGAGCTTGACTTCATTATCACTTCCAGATTTCCGTAGGCCTAATCAGATACGAGCTCGGCAACTTTTTTATTTCCCTGTAAAACTGATGGACGCCGTCGCCCGATTTAGGAGAAACCCGCTCAAACCGAGCCAACGCTGCTCTCTAGCGGCCACTGGCTGTTCTGCGCGCACCTGAAGCGCGGGGTCCTGTCCGAAAATGGATTATGACAGACTCATTTCTTCTCTCTGACCCGGCATCTCAGAGCTCCAGCCTGAAGTGGCGATGACGGGCAGCCGCCGTCACACCCAATCTACTCACCGTCCTCGCAGGCTTCTCCTACGCAGTTTTTTTTTTTTTTTTGTCAAAACTGATCCATCAGTGATAATGAAAGCGGAGCCGGGGTGTTAATCACAACGGGACGTGTTTAACAGATTAGAACAATCGTTTGTAGTGCCTCAACGGAGGTTTCTGGTTGTTTCCGGGGGGTTTTGTCTCGTGGTCAAAGTGATCAGACGTCTCAGAACTGCCTGTTGTTGTCTTCGCTGGCTTTAAATCAAAGTTTAAGAGGCGTTTAACGGTTCTAAATGACATAAAACTGACTGGAGGTGAAGTCTGATTGCTCATTTCAATGCATATGATGCTGGGGGGCATCTTAAAAAACTAAGCTGTAAACAGTAAATAACAGCATTACTCGATGGATTCCTGCTCACTGAAAACTGTTTTAGGACCTTTAAAGGGCACTCATTTCAAACAGTGAGATCAAACATTTTAAAAAGTTACCCTGAACTACATTAAACAGCACAGTTTGAAAGAGTTTCCTCTGGTAGTTTTCCAGATATATTGACCTGGAATTCTGAAATGCAGGTACGCGTCCAATGTAAACAAAGCGCTCAGCTGAATCCGCTAAAAACCACGCGTCCTCCTGAGTCACATGGTTAACCTACATATGATAAATTTCATGTAACGGCAACATCTGGGTCATTTACTAAACATTACCTATGCTTTTTACTTTACCTCCATTTTGTCTTTAAAAAATAAAGACAAAAATCCATTTTTTTCACAGTTAATTAAAATGTTTGTATTCTTTTTGTAAAGGCAGCCATTTGGACAGCACCAAATCTAAAACCAATTTCCCCAGGACAATAAAATATATCACGCTGTCACAACGAGCGTAATCGTCGCCCACCAAAGGGATGAGGGCGATAAAGTGTTTGTTGTGTTAGCAGAAAATCTCATGGCTGGATTTTAAAGAAACCCTCAGATAATCCTTGGTTTGAACGTCTACAACCGACCGAGTTTTAGGAGTCAACTTGATTCAAGATGGCCGCCACAGCCAATCAACAATACTTAACACAAAACTATTACGTCTTCTGTCTTACTTCTGATAAATAAAGCCAATATCTGAGTGTTGTCCTCGTGGGACACGGTCCTCCAGATGTTGAACGGATCGCCTGCTGTCACTTCAGATGTTCAACGAAGACGAGGGAGCAGGACGAAGAAGAAGACCCTTGCTGGAGATAGGAAGAAGGCTGGAGAGGTGCACGCTAAGGTGGAGGGACGGGCAGATGGAAGGGATGGACTGGCAGGTGGACCCTGAGGTGGAGGGACGGGCAGGTGGACCCTGAGGTGAAGGGGCGGACAGGTGGACGCTGAGGTGAAGGGGCGGACAGGTGGACGCTGAGGTGAAGGGGCGGACAGGTGGACGCTGAGGTGGAGGAACGTGTAGGTGGATACTGAGGTGGAGGAATGGACAGGTGGACGCTAAGGAGAAGGGATGGACAGATGGACGCTGAGGTGGAGGAATGGACAGGTGGACGCTGAGGTGGAGGAATAGACACGTGGACACTAAGGAGAAGGGATGGAAAGGTGGACGCTGAGGTGGAGGGACGGGCAGGTGGACACTGAGGTGGAGGGACGGGCAGGTGGAAACTGAGGTGGACGGATGGACAGGTGGATGCTGAGGAGAAGGGATGAACAGGTGGACGCTCAGGTGGACAGGCAGCTGGATGCTGAGGTGGACAGACAGCCAGGGGGACGCTCTGTGACGGAGGACAAACTGCTCCAGGACGTCCAGCACCTGGACCCACGTCAGCTTCATCAGCAGGACGTCCAGCAGACACAGACCTGCCACATGAAAACCAACCAGCCGTCAAACTCCTCAAAGAAGAAGAAGAAGAAGGAACATCAGAACCTGGATCTGATTCCATTAAAAACAAACAAAAAAAAAACAAGAGAAATCAGATTCTGACTAAAGTCTTTTGTGGTTTCAGCTTAAAGAAGCGGGAGACGTGTTGTTCCGCTGCTCGTACACAACCCCCGCCATGTCGCGCTTTAATTCAACCCCATCTTGTTTCCTGTTTGTCTTGTTTTGTCACTCTGCCACTTTAAGTCTTTTGTCCTCGCGCCGCCGGGTTTGGGAACCTGCAGGTTGGTTTTGTTTTTCTGTGGCTCAGCGGGCAACGTTGTCTTTCTCGTCTCGACTTGAAAGAATAAAATTTGTACTATTATTAGTTTGAATGATGTTCAAACGGACTTTGTTTGTTTTAAGAGACAAAAGGGTCCGTTTGTGAACAGACAGCAAACACTGACATCGACTTTTTATTTATTTATGGATTATTTTGGCTGAGAATTTAACTGGAAACTCGAAGCATTTTTATCGGATATGTTGGAGGTTTTTAATTTTTAGAAAAGTCTGCCCCGAAAGTCAAACTTGGACAGGTGAAGGTGGACATTTATGTCCATGTCTATGTCTGTCTGTTAGCAAAATATCCAACTAAAACACGTTTTTAAGGTTCAGCCAAGAAACCACCAACTGATTGAGATCATTATTTTGTATTTAAACACACGGGTTAGAAACTTCTTTGTTAGTTTAGGATTTAAATGGAGAAAAATAACATCAGAACAAAGAAATTTTGAACTTCTACCATTAAAAATGTAAAATAGTCTAATTTTAAAGAGGTAAAATGTACATAAAATGTTGCCAAGACTTCAGAGTTACAGTTCAGTCTGAGCTTTTATTTTTATTTATTTTTCAGACTCTCTGAAAGTTTTTTGTTTTTTTTTGATGTGGCTAACCGTTTTCAGATGGATTTTATACCAGACTTAGCAGTAAAATTTCATAGAAAATTATGAAAAATAAAACTAACAGAACCCCGTTAAAAACCACTTTAAGAGGTTAGAAAAAAATCTGAGTGATTGGAAGCAAAATATTAAAGAATCAAAAACAATTTGAGGCTTTTACGATTAAAACAGAGATTTCAGAAACAGAAAAGCAATAAAACTCATTAAAAACAACATTTCAGACCTTGTTCTTAAGTCTTATGTTTTAAAAATACAACAATTTGGAAAAAGCTCCCAAAGTAATGAAGGAGTTTCTTGTTCTTTTTTCGGGATTTGAATTATTTGTCTCAGATCACCAAAATAAAGCTGATTCTTTCAGCTTCAGTGCTGTTTAACAGCCACAAGAGCTACCTGTTATTTTTATTTTATTTTTCAGTAAACTGAGCCAAACAAACCAGATCTCTGAGGAATTTCCATCACTACTCAGAAAAACAACCATCAAATATAAATTAAAAAAAATATATATAATAAAAACTTTTGTTTCCATCTATTTTCAACAATAGATAAGTCTGTTAATTTGAATTACAGGCTGTTTGTCTTAAAGTTGGTTCAAGGCTCTGGTGCTGGTGATCAAACCTTACCTCCAATAAAGGCTCCGCCCATTTTCTCGAGTTTCTGATTGGTCAGCGGAGCACAGATGACAGGAAGTCCACCAATGATGAGAGCCGTCACACCTGGGACCTGGCAGACACTCAAGAAGGTTCAGAAACCTGACAGGTGAGAGAAAGTCTAATCAAAGGTTTGATTTTCCCCCCTAATTTACACCTGACAACACCAGCCAATGACAGAGGGCTGTCCAAAAGGCTCCGCCCACACTGGCTCATTAACAGGAAACAGGAAGTGGAAAGTGGCCTGGCAGACCTTAGAATGTGGCTGATTTGCCGAGTGTGGAAAAAACAATCATGTCTTTAGGAAGCAGTGATTGTTTTATGTTAGTTTAACCAAATAATAGTAGTTCCAATCTCCTGAAAAGAGATTCTGTGGAAGGATGATGAGCAGTTAACATCTTACCTGTTGCTGATACAGCTTTGAACAACCTGAGTTTGGAAAAATAGAGTTTAATACTGACTAGTTAAGCTACTTCTATAGACACAAACTGTTATTTAAGCTACTTTTAGAGCCACATACTGCTATTTAAGCTACTTTTATAGCCACATACTGCTATTTAAGCTACTTTTACAGCCACATACTGCTATTTAAGCTACTTTTATAGCCACCTACTGCTATTTAAGCTACTTTTATAGCCACATACTGCTATTTAAGCTACTTTTATAACCACATACTGCTATTTAAGCTACTTTTACAGCCACATACTGTTATTAAAGCTACTTTTACAGCCACATACTGCTATTTAAGCTACTTTTACAGCCACATACTGCAATTTAAGCTACTTTTTTAGCCACATACTGCTATTTAAGCTACTTTTACAGCCACATATTGCTATTAAGGCTATTTATCATAGTTTTGGACAACATTTAGCCATTTTATTATGGAGGATTAAATCAATTCAGTCATCTGGATAAACATGTTTAAAATGTAAATGTTCCTTTTTTTGCCAAAAGGTTTATATAATAAAACATGGCTCTTTTAAAATTAAGGCTGATCTGACTTTTATTATCAAATGCTGCTAAAAGCCAGATGATAACATGACAGCCGGTATCAAAATATCTCAATAATCAACAAATTTTAATGAAACTTGCAGGAAGCAATCACTGGATTGTCTGTAACTGATCGAACTTGCAGTTAACCCATTTCAAGATGGCCATGTTCATGTCATGTCTGTGCTGAGATAAATAAATTAATGTTGGTTTTCTCCAATCTCAGACCTCTTTTCTGTGTTTTCTGTCCGGCTGGAACCAACATAGATCAAATCTAATGTTTATTATTATAATAATTAATGTTGCAGAAGTGGATAACAGTGTGTGTGCACTTCTACCCCCTGCATGAAGAAGCAGGGATACAGTTAGTCACAGGAAAAGCTGTTTAAAAATAGATATGGAAGTATTTAAAACGCAGCACAACAAACTGTAGAAACAGCTCTGTGGCATTTTATTGGAACGCCAGAGTGGAGATCCAGATTGGGAACAGCACAAGGATTACTGAGATCCAGGCAACAGTGACGGTCCGACGTTCATATATTAATACAACTTCTTAAATCTGGAGTTCCAAAAGAGTTCATTAAACAAAAAGAATAAAGTCAGTAAGAAAAAAGGTAAAGATTAGCCACAAAAGAGAAACATCACCTGAAAACATTTAGGATTATCTTTATCTAAACTCAAATCAAAGTTCGGATCTTTTCAGGCGAGGCTCTGGGGAAAGTTTGTGAATTTACCGATGTTCCCGGTTGATCCGATCGCTCTTAGAACGGCCTCAGTTCAGAGAAAAAGAAAAGGTAAATTCTCACTGGATCGATGGGTTTACGGTAAAATCGAGTGGGGCTGAGGCAAAGATGGATTACTTTCATCTTTAAACAACTTTTATCTTAAAAACAGTCACATTGTCGTCACGTTTTTATTTTTTTTAAAGGAGAGCAAAAAAATGCTAGCAGCTAACGAACATTTCAGACAGGAAGATTTGAACTTTTCTGCCGGAATAACCGTGAAAAGCTTAACTGACGGCCATGTTAGTGTTTATAAAACCTATTTGTATCAACAGCTATGATTTATTTTATTTCATTTTAAAATACGAGGTTGTTTTTCTTTTTGTTTCTTTTGGTCTCGCTAACCGTTAGCTTGTCAATCCGGTCAGAATTGAGTGGTTCGTGTAATCTTTATTCTTATT
This sequence comes from Kryptolebias marmoratus, assembly GCF_001649575.2. Taxonomy (NCBI): domain Eukaryota; kingdom Metazoa; phylum Chordata; class Actinopteri; order Cyprinodontiformes; family Rivulidae; genus Kryptolebias; species Kryptolebias marmoratus. Next base: position 8,606,270 of record NC_051452.1, on the reverse strand, counting down.
TATCTTTACACTTTTACTCCAACCAAAATGTTATTTACCCTTATTTAAAATAAAAACTGATAATAAAATTGCGTTTGCAACAAAGTTTTAAGATTAAAGTTGCTCTACGACCGAAGCAATCTATTTTAGTCCCGACTCTGCCGGATTTGACCGTTAGCTTGTCAATCCGGTCAAAATGAAATATTTTTTTACAAACCGAGGCGATTCAAAGAGCTACCTATAACAGGTAAGATACTGATTGTTCATCACCTTTCCCCAGAATCCCACTTTGAAAAATCTAAGCTTGTTTTTTTTTTTCTTAAGAAAAGATACAGAAAGAAAACAATAAATGGTCAGCATTTTTTGCACCGATCGGACAAAAAGAACGTTTTACTCAATAGTTTGTGAAAAAATCCCGCTTTCTGAAAAAAACTCCAAGTTTTTTTGTTTTAAAAGAGTAAATAAAAAGTAAAGAACCCGACCCATATACACAGAGAGGTGTATTTATACAAGACTCATGTTGATTCAACCCTGTCAGGATCTACGAGGCACGTCTGTCACCGATTATGAACCTACTCGCAGTAAACATTTCACCCAAGGATCTTTGGGTTGAGTCACCTCTTTCCGATCATTTTTTTAATTTCTTTTTTTTAATTCTTCTGTCGTTGCGGTAGTTTGTTTGGTCCACTGTAGCTTCTGTTGGAACATCCGTGCAAAGGCTCGTGGGACTTCAGCAGCATGTTGCGGCGCTTCCTCGTCTTCTGACCGCGTCACGCCGGCGTTTACGACATGACTCCGAAGACGGGGTTGTGGCGGCAGATGCTCGGCCCGATCTCCTCGTAATCTTTCTTGGTGTGGCACACTTGGTAAAACTCCGGCTGGAAAAAACAAAAATAACGAACGTCCAAAATGAACAACCGGCGTAAGAGATCTGTTTGAAAACGAGGAAGAGCGCGAGAATACTCACAGTGGAAGCGAGCATCGACCCTCCGAACCACACGGCGTACCTCTGCATGTGATGAGTGACGACCTGAACGTCGATGGGCTTCGGCTGCAAAAAACGAAGAGCTCCGGCTCAACAAAAAATGCCTTCTTCGCTGAACGTAAATGCGCTCCGACCGCACACCTCCTACCTTCAACTTGCCGCCGCTCAGCTCCTCGCTGATTTTCAGCCGAGCGTCCACGGTCCTCTTCAGGTCCCTCTGCAGGCGCCGGCCGAAGTCCCTGAACATGGTGGAACCACCGGAGAGCACGACGTTCTGCCAAAAACCAGGAAGTGTTTGGAAATAAAAATTAGCTTAAATCAGAACGACGCCACACAAAGAGTCTCTCCGCTTCTAAATCTGGAAAGTTTAATTTGTTTTCCACGACTTGAGTTTTAATGTTTATCCACATATTTATAAAAACACATCTGTGAGGATTCCTGCAAAACCCTGAGAGTTCGTCCAAAATGGGGTTTAGGGCTTATTTTTTTAAAATAAAGTCCAAAGGGATGGTTTTTCTTGGCTTTGCTGCTTTTTATTTAATGACCTTTTTGCACCAAGTTTGTTTCAAATAAAGCTAATGAGGTGCAAAGGTTCAGTTTCAACTTTATAAATTACCAAAATTTTGTATTTTTGCGTTTTTATGATGCAACATTAATGTGATTCCAGCCACAGACGCCTGCTGAGGTGGGGTTCCAAACTTAAGGTTTTGCTCCAATGCTGTTTTTTTTTTTAAACTTAAAAACATGACATCACTTTCAGCAATAAGACAAAAAGCTTCTTTGTTCTGAAATTATAAAATAAAAATAGCCCCCGCCCTCAGCGTTGAGTTGGATCAGACCGACTCAGCATAACAACAGTAGTTAGACTTAAACTTACTTTGATGAATAATAAACTGTGCTTCATCTTATTTTATTTTAATATATTTTTATTTTAAAGGCTGAACAGAGCTTAAGGTTTGAGTTCTAACGCGCCAGTTAAGAGCGAAAGACATTAACGAGATTATAAAACAGAGGAAAATACGCTGCCCTTAAATTAACATCTACCATGTGAGCATTTCAGGCTGAACAAGAATGGAGATAAAAAATGGACTACCGTATTTTCCAGACTATAAGGCGCACCTAAAAGCCTTCAATTTTTTTCAAAAAACAACAGTGCGCCTTATAATCCAGAGCAATTTATATATGTTAGAAAGCGTAATGTTTTAGTACGACTTTGGTAAACTACAAAGCCGCGCCGCTTGAAGCATTAAGGCTGTTATAGTCGTGCAGGGCTCCGTGCACGACGAGCAGTGAAGACGTTTATACTTGACGCTTACGTCGGTGCAGTATTCTCCTAAAAGACAAGGAGCTGTTTTGTTTCGCTCAGACCGTGACCCGATCTGTGCTCCCTTAGTTTAATAAAACGATCACAGAATAAAGGATTATATGATTATTCAGCCTTCGGGAGAACGATAAAGACTCAAGTGGCTGTACATTCACACTGTTGTAGACAAAATCTTTACCTGGCTAAGACTTTTAAGAAAATCTTTGGTCAAACTTGATGTTTTATGACTTATATTAATTACTGAGGGTTTGACACAAAGGTATAAATCACCTGTGAGCTCTCTGGAGGTGGATTAATGTTAATCTCTGCATCCGTACCTTATAAAGAGGACGCCTGACATCAATGGGGCAGTTCTGGATGACTTCGTCCACCACCTCCGAGATGGGCTGGGTGAAGTCGGGATTGGCGAACTGGAGGAGAAAAGTGAAAAGAAAAGGAAAAAGTTAAAGCCGCGAGACGTTTCGGCCGCTCCGCCTGCTGCAAACCGCACTCAGCAGCTCCCGTACCTCCGGGTGGAAGAAGATCTCGGGGCCGAGGAAGCGCTCGTAGCCGACGTCGATGGTGAACTCCTTCTTGGTGATGGCGTTCACGCCCGTGTACTGTTTGATCCACTTGGAGCCGTCGCTGTCGTACTTACTGAACTCCTTAACGAGATCGGGGCAGACGTAGCTGAACCGCTCCTATGAGTAAAAACCAACCAAAAATAAGGTTTGAAGGAGCTTATTTAAGTGAGTTGCTGTTGCTATGCTGCCCTCTTGTGGCCAGATACATGAATTTATGACAGAGTGATTTATTTGCTCAAGTTGTGACTTCCTGTCACTGCTTCTGTTTGCAGATTTCAATACAGAGGCTCTAAAATCAAGAATGAAATGTGTCTAAACTAAGCTCTGCTGAGCCCGAAACATACGAACCTTCACAGCTTTGGCCGTTTCCAGCGACTGCTCCGGAGGAATCCCCACCTCGCGCTCCCTCAGCAGCTGCTGGGTGAAGTAGGTGATGTCTCGCCCGGCGATGGGGATGTGTTTGATGCAGCTGCCGATGACATAGCCTTCCGCCTGGATGAGACGTGAGAGGGCGCTTAGAGGCCTAGGGGGAGGGCGTAACCAGGGCGTTGTGACGCCACACCTACCACCGGGATGACGTGCGTGACTCCGTCTCCGCTGTCGATCACGGTGCCCGTCAGCGTCCGCTCCCCGACCTGCCTGGATGTCCAGGAGGCAGCCAGCGCCAGGACAGCCTGACAAAAACAAGGAGGAGGTTTAACGCTGTGAGGTAAGACTTGAAAAATCAGGGAGAGGTGGCACAGGAAGCTGGGAAACTTAAAGAAGAGGAACTGAAAATAACCAGTTCCTGGAAATGAAAGAAACTGCGTTACGTTCAGTCTAATTTTATCCCACTGACACAGATATAAATCTGTTTCAAGCAGCTGTGGATTTCAAAATAAAAGCCTGCAAATCCCACCCGTCTGGCTTAAAAATGTTTAAAAAAAAAAAAAAAAAAGGTGCTCAGAAACCCACCTGAACAGCGATGTAGAGTCCCGGGACGTTGAAGGACTCGAACATGATTTCTGCCGTGTACTCCCTGTTTTCAGGCGTGTTGAGGGGCGGCTCCGTCTGAGGACAGAAGGACACAAAGACAGAAGAACAGAGCCTGAGTCAGCCATGAGCGTCTTTACAGAGAAGATTATTGTAGACAGAAATCAGCCAATGTGAGTTTTCTTATGGCCGATACCAGAGCAGCCAATGGCTTATAAACACTGATTTTTTTTTAACAATGTCTATATAAAAATTTGCTTCTGCTTTGCGAGTGTTTTTTTACAAGAAAACATGTTTATGGATCAAAAGTGTGTAAATTGTTCTGAAACAATAGTTTTTACGGTTTCAACATGAATTTTCATGATTTCAGTGTTTTACAGTGCCTCTATTTATCATTTTGAGTGATTTTAGGAATTAAATCAATGTTGGTGACCGTGACAGAGACAGTAAATCAGATGCTTTGTGTCTGCAATGCAGCGAAACTGTATTCAAACTTTCCCCCGGGCTGCAGCCTCCTGTGTGTGGGACTCAGGCCTCACCAACAGGAAGTAGTGGTCTTCAGGCTCTGCCCGCAGATACTTGAAGATGACCTGCTCCATGAACCTCTCCATCAGGTCCCAGTCCTCCACGATCCCGTGACGGATCGGCCACTGCAAACCGGGACAGAAAACAACGTCAGTGCTCCCGCCCACCCAAGCAGGAAACTCCCCCTGCCGTGCCACGCCCGTTTACCTTCGTAGCATACGAAGGCTTCTCGATGGCTTCGTCGCCGATGAAGAAGTCCAGATCGTCGACGCCTCTCATCATCCGGCGCTGCGCCTGATCGCCCACCTTGGCGGACTCCTTGATTGCAATACCTGGAGAGTTTGGGCGATGCAGACGGGAGATAAACAACCAAAACTGACAGATTTAGATACAAAACTTTGTTGACGTGCCTTAAAAATGATCCTGAATTAACCACAATCTTTAACTAATCTGAATTAATAATCAAACTGTTACATCTTGAGTAAGTTTAATTGATTCAGGGAAAGGAATGTGAACAAAAATCGCAACAAGATTATAGATTTTTAAAGCAAAAAATGAATAATTTGTGGTTTAGCATCATGGTTAATTAAAAAACACTTAAGTAAATTATAAAAAGTGACCCAAAAAGGGAGTTATAGTGTTTTATTTGGATCCTACTTGTTCAGCGTCTCATAATAAAACAAAACTAACATTAGCAGAGCCCTTCAAAACTCTGTCTATGAACCTAAATGTGAGTTTTTTGCAGTATAACTTGCATTTTTCTGCCCACTTACATGAAGGAATGATGAACTGCGGCTCTGTGTTTCCAGCATAGCCGAGCTTTGTGTATCTGAAGTGGAGCAAAATGACAGAAAAGTTAAGAAAATTCAGTTTTTTTTGTGAAGAAATACAAGCGGGGAGACGATGATGATGATGACATCGGGATAGGAGGACTAATCCAGGAAGTAAGGTTAGCTTTAGCAGCTAGCTAACTGCTAACACTACAAATAAACAACAAAAATAAGAAAAACAAATAAGTCCGGTACTTCTGCGTGTTAGTTTGTAGCTTTGAGCCTTGCACTGTCAGGGAAAGGCAGGAAAAAGGGCTAAAAGGGCGAAGCTGGGTGTTGTTTTCAGCAGCTGTCGGGGCGTTAGCCGCTTAGCTCCCCGTCTTATTTTGGTAACTCACCCAGTTCCACAGTCCACAACACAAGCAGGGAGCCGACCAGCCATGCCTGCCCTCCGACGGTCCGAACACAAACAAAAATAAATTTATATATTTAACAGGTTTTCCGCAACGGACCGGAAAATAAAAAAATAATAAAACAGATTTTTGAACCGCGGCGGCTTGTTGAATGAACAGCAGCCACCGCTGATTCAGACACTTCCGGGTTTTGGTGCGGCGGAGTTTCTTCTGATGCGGAGTCAGCAGCTTTGGAGGAGCAACACCGCCCCCGCATGGACGGCAGCTGGTACTGCAACCAAATAACAAAAACAAAACCATTTTTTTTCTTTCAGCTGTTCCCCTTTTCAGGAGCCACCACAGGGAGTCATCCTTCTCCGTCTAACTCTGTCCTCTGTGTCCTCTGTCCTCACCCCAACTGTCTCCATGTCCTCTCTAACTGCATCCATATGTCTCCCATATATATATCTCTAACAACTTCTACCCAAAAATAATATTTTTAAGTAATATGACAAAGAAAGAAAATCCACCATTTATTTAGGCAAAACGATACATTTATGCCTACATATACACGTTTTATATATTTTCTCTGCATTTTAATCACTTCATCACCTCCTGACTGACCTTAGTGCAACTTAAACAGCAGCTAACCACAAAATTTGTACAATTTGATTCACATTTTCTGTAAAAAATAAATAAATAAATAAAAAAAGATAAGATATATGTTGCTTTATGTCCACATAGTTGTAGCATTTTTCCTCCCTCAAGGTTGTGTCTCGTGAAAACAGTCTGGTCTAATAATTAAATTTGAGGAAACAGATGTCTCCTGCACACACACACACACACCAGGAACAGCACCTTCGTAGCCAGGGGGGCCTCAGACAAACTAAAAAGGTCCACCTCTATCATTTCTTCTTATGTACAACACTTAAAATTACCCAAAATGAGCTCTCCTTTTATGCTTGTTCAGCAAAATTATAATAATTTTCTAATTTTCCTCATTTTGGATTTAATATTAATCCTAGGAAGTGCCACGATGGACTTTATTTTCATGAAATGGACTGATAAAAACGAGCAGCATCTGAGCAGAACCCTGTGTTTGTGGACAGGTGTGACGTCAGGTTGTGTTCAGGTGAGGCTCTCTGCCCCCCCCCTCCCGTCAGACTTTACAGGTTAGTTTCCAGGTTAGTGGTCAACCAAACACTCTGAAATGTTCCCTCAAAGTGTAACTAACCTGTGCAGATGCTAGAGAAAGAGTAGGAATGCGATTTCTCACACTTTTGTTTTTAAAATTACTGTTTGCTGTCGTTGAAGTTTTATTATGAGGTAAAACAGAGAAGCTGAACAGGACACAATCAGCCTAAAGGTGGCAGCATTGGAGCAGAAAAGGGGAAACAGAACCCCCTCAATCATTTGTCCTGTAACTAAATGTTAAAAGATGGAAAACAGACCACTGCAGGGTGCAGCTATGAAGCACGACGACAGGAAAGAGAATCAGAACGTCAGCAGCATTCACGCCTTCGGCTCGCCCACAAAGAACTGAAACACGTTTTAATTTCATTCTGGGGAGCTGAATTATCAGACCGGTTATGTTACTATTTCTTTCTGCTTTTCTTGCTTATTTGATCCTGTGTCAGTGTGTTTTTATTTCTTTATTTCACTATATTTGCCTGTTTCTTGAAACACTTTGGATGCTTTACAGTGTGTAATAGTGCTGTACAAAGAAAGATTAATTGTGTGAATGCTTTATAGCATTCACACCATTGTTTTCCTGTTTCTCTTTATTATCTATTATCTATTATTGTGTGAATGCTTTATAGCATTCACACCATTGTTTTCCTGTTTCTCTTTATTATCTATTATCTATTATCTATTATTCTTTAACTATTCCGTACGTTTTTCGGCACCTATCTCATTCCACAATTTTTCAGCTATTTCAACCGTTCATATATCAAAACGTTCAGCTCATTCGTGCCATGTGGGCTATGACTTTTGGTATTGGTGCAATTTCGGCTGTTTCAGATATTTAGCTTTTTCTGCCATTTTTTTCTCATTGAAAATGAAT
>NC_051452.1:8594748-8596975 GCF_001649575.2 Kryptolebias marmoratus | reverse complement strand
TGTTCCACTTTTTGCATCTTCATTAAACTTCAGCTGTTCAGCATATCTTCAGCCGCTTTCAGCAAAATCATTCAGCAAAAAAAGCATTCACACTGCATTTTCGCAGGAAATGCAACTTCTCTAGTTAGAGTTGATATTTATTTGTCTGTGTTCAGAAATATGAACAAATTGAACAAATTATGAACAAATTAAAAGATGTTCAGCTGATCCACACATGAAATAAAATACATAAAATAAAGGTTTGGATCAGCAGCTCTTCATGATGGGGAGGTGTCGGCTTAGAGCTCGATATGTCCCTTACAGGACACTGTACTGAGTAAAAAACACTCCAGTTATTTGGTATTTATTATTTCTGAATGTGTCTGAGTTAAACCAGAGATAATAGACTGAACTGAAAGGATTTTTAATGAATGCAGGTTTGACCTGAACCTGTTTACTTACAATGCCCTAAAAGCTATTCCTATTAACGTTCTACCTGTGTCTGTTAGCAAAATATCTCACGAGCCACTGGCGGGATGTTAATGAAACTCTCAGGAAGTAATAACTGGACCTAACGCCTGCAACTGATTAACCTTTGGAACCAATCTGATTCAAGATGGCCGCCACACTTAGGCAACACCAGGACACCCAAAATGGGCCACAACTCAGTGAATTTTACAGATATTTAGATGAAATTTTGCGTGGTGGTAGCTGAGAGTGATTCACAACAACTACTTCAAGTGCACCTCTGCTGCAAACTTTGGCTTTAACTAACGGCATCCAACCTGAGCGTCTGTTAGCAAAATATCTCATGAACCATAGGAGGGGTGTTAATGAAACCCTCTGGAAGTAATCACTGGATGTACCTCTACTAATAGTTCATGTTTGAACCCAATTCAAGAGGGCCGCCACAGATTAGCCTGCACACTCAGTCAGCTGTACCGATGGAAATGTTTCATGTCATTTACAAATGCTCCGTAACTTTTCCGTGTAATCGTTTCTTTTTGTAATAAAACAAAATCTGATCCTTCCATCTACAAGCCAGCAAACAGACTCGTGTTTATAAAGATAAACTCTAAAAATGTTCATATGTCCTGCTTTTAAAGATTTGCTGCAGAGCAGGCCCGGCCCCAGCCCTGCTGACTCCACTCGATGATATCAGTGATTTAGGTGCAGCCGACATAAAAACCAGCATGGAGGCCGGCTGATAAAGACGATATATGAGCAGCGGCGAGCTGCAGGGGGGCTCCGTTCTGTTTGCAGCTCGCCTTGCCGCATTAGAGGCGACCCCCGGGCCCCGGGGCCGCCGGCCCTCCGTCAGGTGGAGTCATCACTCACGCAGGAGTCCATAACCTCTGCAGCGAGGCTCGCGGCGGGCCCCGTCGAGTCCGCCTGATGGAAAATCTCTACCCGGGCCTGCGGGTAAACCGATTCGTCTCCAGACTGACAGGAAGCAGCAGAAGCCACAAAAACAAGAGGCTCCGGGCTCCGACTGAGCTGAGGGGCCTCGGAGGAGCCCTCAGACACCTGAAGGTGGAAAGCTTTCAGCTTCCTGCTTTTTGTTGCACTTTTCTGGATCTTTAGGGTTCAAATCAGTGGTCTCCAAACCTGGTCCTGGAGGGCCACTATCCTGCATGTTTTAGTTGTTTCTCTGCTCCAACACACCTGATTTGAATCAATGGGTGATTAACAGGCTTCTGCAGAACATGAAGAGGTGATTTAACCACTGAATCAGATGTGTTGGAGCAGGGAAACAAGGAAAACATGCAGGATAGTGGCCCTCCAGGACCAGGATTGGTTTAAATATTAGAGGCAGAAGGTGAAGAAAATCACAATTAGTTCACAAATCAATCAGAATATGGCGGTTTGGGCTTTAGTATTTAAATTTTTGTACACTGGTTTTATTTGCAGACTCATTTTCTGGTCAGTTCTGATTTCGTTTCTCTTTCTGGTGGATCGATCGCTTCTTGCTTCTGTTTCTTTGCCTCGTTTTTCCAAGAAGTCTCTTGTATCCTGATTTCCTCCCTGTCAGATTGTTACAGATCTCGACTTTTTATGCAGGTTAGTTTCTTAAACCTGGCTGTCTGCGTCCTCACCTCTTCTGCAAATCCACAAAAAATATAAATAAAGTTCATTCAAATTATCAAACAACAAAAAGGGGGGAACAAAGACCCCTTATGATGAACATAAATATTGGACACAGTGTTCCCTCGCCCGGACGCGGGTCACCGGGGCCCCACTCTGGAGC
>NC_051452.1:8566538-8591673 GCF_001649575.2 Kryptolebias marmoratus | reverse complement strand
CTCGGCTGGCCTGGGAACGCCTTGGGATTCCCCCGGAGGAGCTGGCCCAAGTGGCTGAGGAGAGGGAAGTCTGGGTCTCCCTGCTTAGGCTGCTGCCCCCGCGACCCGACCCCGGATAAGAGGAAGAAGATGGATGGATGGAAAAAGGGGGGAAAACTGTGGGAAAGAATGACTTATTTGTTGCTGTTTTCAAATTACAAGTTTAAAACACTGTTAAGAGAAAACAGACCGAAGTTGAGATGGTTACCCAGAATGCACAGCGTCACGCATGAAAAACAAAACATGTCAGCATCATTTCCAACTAACTGAGGCAAAAAAACAAACAAAAAATATAAAATAATTTACAGTTTTCTGTGAGAATGGGTCAACGCTGAGTGCTAAATGACTTTAATGCTCAAATATTTATTAATTTTATAATAAAAAAGAAGAAAACAAAGAAACTAGGACACAGAGGCAAAAAAGGAAGCATATGGTGACATAAAAAGACAAAATAGTTACTTAAAGAGACAAAAAAATCCAAAAAGGAAGAACAGAGAAATAAAAGGAGACGTTTAAAGACTAAAGAAGGATAAAGAGACACAAACGAGTCAATATCCTGAAGCACAGAGGTTTTAAAGGAAAGGAAGAGATTTTAATGCAAATAAAGTTTAATATTTTAGAAAATATAAAAGTTAAAACCCAAAAGTCAAAGCTGTAATATCCTGAAGGAGTTTTATATGTGAAATCACTTAAAGAAAAAAAAATAAAAATACTATAAATGGACAAATTCTAACTTTCTCTACAGTTTAGCTTCTGGGGCCATTTTAAACCCAACTCTTCATCCTCGTTCTGCTTTATTTAACTGCATTTCAGGGCTTTGGGTGCTAGATGGCGCCAGAGAGCTGCTGGAACTGGAGTTTACTTCCATCTTAATGTCCGGAGCGGGATTAAGATTTGAATCTGTGCTCTTCAATCTCAGAAAATGTGCTCTTTATAATTTAAATACTCCTAAGCCTAGATTCATGTCTTGATTGAATTAATAGAAATAAATGCCGGGTTTGTTCTGTTACATCACGATGCCCTGGTTCTGTACAGATGGACTGAAGGTAATGGACTCCCTGCAGGTTCCTGATTCTGAAAGAATACCCCTCATTTCCGCTAAACTTCCCCTGCTCAGTAAACAGAGCAGATGAGCCGAGGCCCCCTCATCAGCTGAAGTATTACCACCGTCAGAGCCCTGCTATGACTGTCATTAGAGCAAGACAGAGGAGGGCCTTGTTATTTTTAATAATCTCCTGTTTTTGCTGCTTCTTAACCCCGGGAGACCTGCAGTCGGCACTTCCCCGCTGCGATCGTCGGCCCTCGCTCCCTCCTCCCCTGCGTTCAGCCTTAATGATGCTCAGTCGCGGCGCTGCAGGACGCTCTTCACTCCTCGGCATTTAATCTGTGGCGCAACTGGGTCTTAACTACCTTTCACAGGCGTATTTACAGCCGAGCGCCACACAGCCTGAGCGTTTCGTCGCTTCGTAGAAATCATTCCAAGTTGCGCCGAGATTCATCCAGTCGGAGCGGCTTTTCTTTGTGCACCAACACTCCTCCGCTCCATTGTTCAGCGCGTAATTGCTTCAGAAAACACCAGTTTATTTGTTTTTAAAGGAGCTACATCTGAACCAATCTACGTCAGAAGTGGCGGCAGCGCTAAAAAGAGCAACAAAAAGACAAGCAAGACGGAAAAACAAACTTACACACACTGGGAGAGGAGATTACTGCATGACAACAGGTGTGCTGATTACTAATAGAAAGCAGGTTTATCAACTCAGAACCCCAAATTCAGAGTGAAGCACCAGAAAACTGAACTGAACCAAGATAAAGACTCAAACTGTGACAAACTAAAGCTTATTTTTAAAGAAACTAGGTATTTATCTAGTTTTTCTAAAAGCTAAACATTTAAAAAAAATTCACATCCTTTAAAAGTTAGCCTCTGTAGAAAGTTTATAAAACAATTTATATCTTAGCTGTTGTAGATAGCTCCTAAGTTTGGAGAAAAAAGTTTAAATTTGAACAGAGTGAAAGACTAATACCAAAGATTTCTTAAAAAGACTAATATCAAAAAACGTCTAAGTGATTATATTGTGTTGGTTGGTGGAGCTGTCAAAGGAATGTGTGTGGGCGCAGAGCTCGGTGGAAGTCACAGGACTGAAACGCAGGCAAGCAGTCATTTAAAAAATCGAAAGTGCAGGAAGGGAGTTGGACCAACAAAGGGATAATTTAAAAAGGCAGCAAGACCGATGACCGAGTGAGTGCAGCTGGGGGTGATTAACAAATGAGAAACAGGTGCGTAATGAGGAGCTGAGGGAAAACGGTGCTTAATGACACACAATGATTCTCACAATAAAAACAGGTTCAAATAACTAAACATGATAAATAACTCCAACTGCAAAACAAACTGAAACCCCGGGATCGGGGCTGTCGGCAGTGACCGGCGGGTTCCTGAACTGCACCGTCCACACCGGCGCCGGTGCGTCTCAAACCTCCGGAAAGCCTCGTGAGCCCAGACACCTGTTATAGGCTGTGTGACCTAAGAAGACTTAAAGTCTGAGCTGCTTTAAACTGTTAATAAAGAATTATTTGGCCTACATTTATTTACAGCTAAAAACAACGTTTATTTCCCCATTTTATAAACCTTTACATCTCCGTGAGTTTTGCGTTACAGTTATGGTATTTGCAAGCTGCAGCAGCAGCTAGCTGTAGCACAGGAATGTCATGTTTCTGCTGGAATGATCGTACAATGCAAACCAGACTGGTGAAAGTGTTGCTGCGCTGCCACAAACACGATGTGAGAGCAGTTTGGTTTTTTGTTTTTTTTTCTGCAACATTTATTCAAATCACAAATCAGCAGAATACAGTGTTACTCTTCACAGAAGACTATTAGAAATTAAAACTAAGAACATCGATCCTTCTGTCCAAAACCTCTCCTGTGTCATAAATAAATGGCCGAGGTGCTCCACACCTAAAATACAGCAGATTCATTACATGGAAATTTAATACTACACAAAAAAAATTTATCAAAAATTAAATTTAATCCAGAAGCAAAAGAATTACTTAGTGCAATTATGGTGCAACTTGATTCTGAACATTAAAATATGATCATCGTATCGCTTCTGCAAGCTTAAATAGTTTTAGTTAATGTGAACCACAGAAAGGGCCATCAGCTCCAAGTTTCTTTTCATTTTTGAAAAAAAAAAGAATAAAATTAAAGCTGCTAGCAGAGCAAACTGATTGATAGTTTTAACTCGTTTGCTTTGCTTTCACTTCAAAATAATTCAATCTCTCATTTCAGAAAGGAATTTAAATAAGAACCACTTTATAAAATACAGTTAGCTCATTTCTATAGCTGAAGATGAACAAGCTACAAATCAAATATTTCAGTTTTTTTGTTTAAAAAACAACGACCAAGCGACATAAAACCTCAGAAAGCTTTAAAATCAGCTACCAAGCCCCGTCTACATGAATCTAGATGTTTTTTTAAACTGACACATTTAATTTCTTTAAAACAAAAGTGTGGTTATACTCCTGCCTCTCCACTAGGTGGCGAGAACGTCCACATTAACGCATCCAAATACAGAGAAAGAACATGCTAAGTTTGGCTAAATTTCCCTCCAGATTTTTAAACAGTTCTTTCTTTGTTGTTAACGATTTCAGCACAAGATAAAATAAAGTTAAAAGCAGAAAATAAATAAAAAATAAAAATGGCTTCATTGTTGTTTTGGTTTCTGGGGAACAAAGTGATCGTGGGCATTCGTTAAAGTTTGCTAAATTGTGTCTGAAAAGCTTTGTCTTTTTTTCAAAATCGTCATTTTGGAAAAGAGCTTCAAAGATTTATTCAGTTTTCTCAGTAAAAAATGTGCAAACTAAAAACTGAGATGTTAGTTTTTAAAAAAAAAACAAAACGGAGAAGTGTAGACGGGGCTTTAGTTTGAGTCCCAGCTGGGTTCGAAAGAGACCAACAATGCTGCTGCTTTAAAAACCACAAATCAATCACAGACCACGAAATAAATGTTTCTACCGGGACTTTTTACAGCATAAAAGTGATGTCAGAGCAGGTTCCTCACACACAGAAACAAAAAAGCTCCACTTCACAAAAAGCAAAAAGACAAAGAGAAGCCTCCGAGCTCGAAACGAGCCGGAGAGGTTTGTGTCTCTTCAGTACAGTTTTTATGTGAGGCTGGAATAAAAAACAAAAAATAAACCCCAGACCGGTGTCCAGATCCGGTCATGACTCCAGTCAGAGCCCCAGGATGGACCTGAAACAAAATGGAGGACAATCGGGTTTAAACAAGCCAGAAACTGAGACTATTACGACCTGAAGTTCAGAGGAGAATTAACGTTACGGTGAAAGACGTGACGGGAGCGTCTACACGAGCGGCAGGAGCGTCAGCGCCGCCAGAAAGAGCAGCGGCCGCGTCGTGGTCCCCGCCGACGGCGAGGGCCGCTTCCTCTTGGGGCCGTTGCAGAGCGGCGTGTTGCAGCAGGTGATGCACACTGAGTTCAGCTTGCCCGTGCAGAACTGCTGGTAACCGGAGGAGGCGATGAGGCAGGCGCCGGAGGACGCGCAGGACTTCCGGTAGTGTATCCCTGGAAGAAGAGGGACAAAGAACCGGAGAGACGCCTGAAGTCGAGCAGCTTCGTCTGGAGGCAGCACGGACACTCAGACAGCCAGCTGAGCAGAACAGGGGGTATATCTCTCCACCGTAATTAGATTTCTAAGATTGAACATGTAACTCTTAAGAGTTCTTTGTTTTGTTCCGCCGCTGCATTTTATTGCACTTTTTGAGTTATGGAGATATCGATTTCCAGTCCGCTCTTATTAACTGATATTTGTCAGCCTGGCACTTTATACAGTCTCTATGAAAGAATGTATGTTTTTATTGCACTTTGGAGCCACTCTCTATTGCCAAGTACTGTTTCTTCATATTGGTGTTATTTATCATGTGTTTCTAAGGCATGTTACAGCAGGTGTTTTATCTTTTGTGTCCTATCCAAGGAAGAGATTAAATCAAATTAAGATAAATTCAAAACTCAGCTAGCAGAGGCTTTTATTATCTCGGAGAGAAAAATACGTGCGGCTGCATATTCGTCTTCTTGGATATTCTGTCGGGTCTGATAAGAGTACACATGTTTCCACCAAAACACATTTTCTGTTTGTCACATCAGAGCGTAAAATTACCATCTGTGGCGCGGCGGTGCTGGGTTAGTGTCTTTCTCAAGGACGCCAAACAAAGCGGCGGTTCCAGGTACAGAATCTGTAAAACTTCAAATTAAGAGGGAGAGGACATGCTGTCTGATGTCCTTCACGAGACATCATGGTCGCCCTGCCAATCTGAGGAAGAAAACAGCCGCGGGGAAGTCTAAATAGTTAGATTTAAGCAGTTTGAAACTACGCATCTCTGAGCCCTATAACAGGGCGGCTTCAAGTCAAGGGGTACAATAATACGGGTTTGAGAAATGCACCGAAAGCAATCTTTCCCACTCTTTACCTGGGAGACAAAATGTCACCCCTATGGTCAACAAACTATCCGTTTCTGAAGAGTTCTGTGATTTGTATTGAATTCATACAGAAAAGTAATAATTTTGTGTGTAAAACCAACATGAAACAAGGTAAAGATACCTTAAAGACCACCACTGAACATGTAATCAGTGCTGTGCCAGAAAAGGTGAGGTCTTCAAACCCCTTAACGTTGATTCCCCGAGTCCTGATGGACGTGGACTTTGCAAGACCGCCACAAACTCACCTTTAGAGCCACCACAACCCCGTGACGTTAGCCTAAGTCTAAAACCAGCTCGTGTTTAAAGGGCGCCCAAGTCTCTATTTTACCAGAATAATACACCTGAACATTACATAGTTGGTTGAAACGGGGTCACATTCATGAGGGGGGTTAAAAGAACAACTGGAACAAATTTGTCCCGTTTCGGCGGAAGTCGTTAGCAGCTCCCCGTGACCCGGAAAGGAGAAGCGGGAAAAAGAAAAATGACTGGATGGAGGGCGAGTTGGAGCAGGATCCAAGCGGATACGAAGGAGCAGGTTCTTTTAATAACAGAATACAGGCAAAGGAGGAACCAGCAAAAAGCAAGATGCCAGATCTGCCAAACAGGTCACTATCGAATTAACAGGTGTGCTGATTACTAACTGAATACAGGTGGCGCAGAGCTAGTGCAGTGGTGTTTAAGAAATCGTGACGAACAGCCATTATCCATGTTCTGTAGATATTCTCAGGCAGAGGCTAGTGAGACCGCCGCTCCACACTCCAGGCTGGGTTCTGAAGTTTGAGCCTCGACTGAGACTCCGGAACATGGCGCCAAACATCAAACCTCTAATCTCGTTTTGTCAAACGGTTAAAGCCCCACAAAGATGTGCTTTCTGTGGGTAGCCAGGCCTGGATAAGATTCTGGTTTAGGTAGAATGACCTCCATCACAAAGGCAGTCCGTCATCAGAAAAACAGGAACCCAGACAGGAGCCTTGAGGAACTCCAAACCACGTCAGAAGCCTTGTTACCTGTACTTATATTTCTTCCAGAAAGTCACGTTTTATCCTCTTAGAACCCCACCTATTTGAGCCAATCAGAGGACTAAAATATTCCTTAAAGAGTAGCAGCGTACTGTACGGTTATGGGCTGTTATTTTTATCGTCCCCTGACAGTTCGTATTGCCTGTCGATGAGAAAACAACTATTTCCCCACTTTTAACAGGACTAACAAAGGAAGTTTGCTGTAAACCATGAAGGATAAACAGATCATGTGATTCTCTGATGTGTAAATGAGGGCATGGCCATAAATCCTCACCAGAAACCAGAACAAAGAGACCAACTTTGACTAAATTAATGCCAACATCTTAATGTGTTCCACAAAAACAATTAAATAAAAATAATATGAACTAAAATGTTTAGATATTTGAATCACTGCTAGTTTCTGGGAACAAACATTATAAGCGGACAGATTAGTGCTTAAAAAAACAAAACAAACAAGCTCTAATTTAATCATTTTGTCATTTTATGCTAACTAGCATAAATGCTAGCTAAAGATGATAAAGCAGAAAAATATCGATTTCTTGCTTGGGAGCTTGCCAATTTGTTTTCATTTTCCCTCTTTTCTGGCACATACAAACTGTCAAATGCGCATTTTATGTCCTGAACCGTTTTATTTTCTGCGAGGCAAACATAAAACTAATCTGATCCCGGGTCAGAACGATTGACTCCTCTTTGACAAACGGAGATGATCAGAGGTGGGATTTTAAGCAGCAGTGAGACAGAAACTTTAAATGGTCATTAAAAAAAGAAATAAATAAAGAGTTTAGCTGAATTTAAATAAAGCACCACGCTGCAAACAAATTCAAAACCGTGTGCCACAGAGCGGTGTTTGTCTGCAGGAGCTCGCTGGAAAGCTGAGCCTCCACGTCAGTGATTTTCTGTCTTTGAAGCTGGGTAAAAGAACAAAATAACAGATAACAACATCCGCTGTGCTGAAAATTACAGAAGATTGTGCTGAACTCTTCTACAGGGTCAGGAAGTAAGACACAGGAAAGGTATTTGATAAAGAAAGAAAGGAAGAAAGAAAGCAAACATGTGATGGCTGACTTTATCGGTAAGAAACTTCTCTTTTTTTTTGTTTGAAGGAAAAAAAAAATGTCAAGGGAGCAAATATTCCTGCTGATTTAATGAGCTGTTTATGTCTGATTTATAGAAGTATCACAGCAAAAAACAAAAAAATGTTACTAATAAAGTTCATCTTAGTTGAAACTCCCTTTAAAAATCGTCCCATTCTTATCGTGAACTGATACTCGGAGGTGATGAACCCTCGGGGAGCTGACTCACGGTTCCTAACAGTCACTTACAGAGGAGCGGGAACCCTAAATGGGCACTTTTGGTCGACTTTATTTGCATTCTTAGCCTTGAAGATCCCATAAAATAGCGAGAAAACCCCATAAGCCCATACATTCCACCACAATTGTGCCACAAAAACTGCTTCCTGAGTCAGAACGCTCTCATTTTTGAGTTAAGACATAAACTCACCATCAGGTTTGACCAGCACCTCCTTCTGGCACATATCCTGAACGTTGACCGTGCAGTTGACGACGTACTCCGGCGTGGAGCAGTCGTTGTGCTTCATCTCCTCGCACTGGTAACACTGGATCTGAAGGGCATCTCCTGTGCCGCGGAGACAAAACACGGAGACGACTTTCAGGTTACGTTCTGCTGCCCAATAACACCAGAGGATTTCAACCTCAAGGGTTGTAAAACGGAAGGTGAGGACAAAAGACCTAATTGAAGGCACACAGGAGGCATCAGACAGATCAACTAACCTGAAATAAACTAAACTACTGAAACCAGACAGGGACAACAAGGATCTGACGATCGGGGACTTTACACACAGAGGACACAACGAGGGACAGGAAACAGGTGTGATGATTGTAATTAGGACCAGGTGTGACGGGGAGACAAACCAAACAAAACAAATAAAACAATTCAGCAAAAGGCAAACTCAAGAAGTATAACAAGAAGAGAAATTTCTTCATTTTCCATTAAAGTCATCCCTGCAGAAATACGATCTTCCTGACTGGAAGCCTGCACCCAAAGTGCTACAGCTAGCTGCTGCTGTAGCTATTTGTGTTTGCAGATATCCACAGAAATCCTTCAGACAGCAGCAGGAAGGTTCATTAGGTTCATCTGAACCGGAGATGTTTAAAGACAGCGGCAGTCCACTTTGGTCTTGGCTCCGCTCAGACTAGCCGTTAGCTCATCAGTCCAGTCAGAGTTAAACTCTGAAACTGTCCAACAGGGACTTCGTCCTCCAACCAACACAGAGAGAGGAGAGGCAGAGGTTCCATTTCAGGTGGCGCAGCAGAACCACCAGCAAGACCGCTGAACACCAAACATAACTAGCTAACTATTACTAATATAACCAACACATCTAACATAACTGATATAACTAACATAACCAACACACCTAACATAACCAATATAACCAACGTAACATAACCAATACAAACCAACATAACCAATATAACTAACATATCCAACATAAATAACACAACCAATATAACCAACATAAACAATACAACTAACATAACTAACACATCTAACATAACCAATATAACTAAAATAACCAATAAGTCTAACATAACCAACACAACTAACATAACCAATATGTCTAAGATAACCAACATAACTACCACAACCAATATAACCAACATAAACAATACAACTAACATAACTAACACATCTAACATAACCAACATAACCAATATAACCAACCTAACCAACCCATCAGAGGTTAGCAGAGGTTTCGTCAGAATCAGCTGAATCATCGTCTCTGCTGCAGATTTTTGTCTCAGACTGAAGAAACATCGATCGGTGGAATCGGTCGACCGTGATTCAAGGCGACGCTTCCGATGTTGACGAACGCTTCGCCCTCCATTTCAGAGGGAAGCTCCTCCCTCGCCGCTCGTCACCCCTTCCACCCGGGTCAGCGCCCGGCTGACTGAAAAGGAGCGCGCCCGGTGGTCCAAACTCTGTCGACCGGACGCTGCTCAAGCAGCCAATCAGGGGAAGGATTACACCACTGAGTTAGAAAAGGATGTTGATTGGTTGAGTCTGGAGGACAGGAGGACAAGTGGGCAAGAGGACAGGGTCTCTGGGGGTTTGGCAACAATCAGAAGGGAAGCCAATGAGAGACCAAGAGCAGGTGTGCTGATCGCAAACCAGGAAGGAATGAGTTCTGTTGATCTTCGAGTCCAGCAGGAAGTAGCTTCACTTCACTTCCTGCTGGATAAGAACACGCCGTCTTTCCTGTCAGGACGTGAAATGTCCCCTGAATAAGAAACAAGACAAGTTTGACCAAATTCTTTAAAGTGAGCACAAACTGGGAGCACTCCCGGCGAGCTTCATTACGTCCTAAAAACCTCGGAGTTTCATTTCTGCTTTAATGTTTTCCTCGAAGCCACCGGCTGTTTTTTAATGACTTGGAGATTAGAGACGTTGTTAATGTTGCCCTTAATAGTTTCTCCTCTTCTTTGTTTTACACCAAATGGATCAGATTTACTCAGAGGTAGATTGGTTTTCTGATCAGCTGAGGGTCTTTTCAGTTTTCCCCTTTTCTGCCAGCTCCACCGGACCGCAGTCGGGGTGTTTTGACGTCGCACCTGCGAGCAGAAAGGACGGGGCCGGCCCTGTCGTGGGCTTTAATCGCAACAGTTTCTCAGCCGCTTTTATTGTCTGCCTCATGAGCGATAAATTTGCCCCGCCGAGCCGAGGAGACGCCGTAAAAAGCACATCGGCAGAGTGCTTCCGAGCCGTGGATTTTATAGGTGATAAAGCGACATTTACAGCACAAACAGGCGGCAGGTCCCGACTGCTGCATCTTCACATAAAGTTGGTGGACTTTTCGCCGACTCCTTCTGATGCCTTCAGCAGCTCTGATCATCGCCTCGGAAACATCGTCGTGCGCCAGGGGTCAGAGGTCAACATTAAATAACGTGAAATGTCAGCTGGCTCCGCTAGACTGGGTGGTTTAAATGTGAGGGGAATGCTTATCACCCGCCATCATGGAAGATGTCGGAATATGTGCTGCGGATGACTCTCGGCTACTACCACACCAAATCTTAGCTCAATATCTGTTAAACTGACTGAGTTATAACCATTTTTGTCCTGCCCAATGTTGATTAGCTCTATCGGCCATCTTAATTTGAACTGAATCCAGAACCTAATCAGTTTTAGATGCCCATCAAATGATTATTTCCTGAAAGTTTCATTAAAATCCATCCACTGGTTCATGAGATATTTTGCTAACAGACCGACGAGTGACTCCAGCTAGTAAGTGGCAAAACCTTAAATATTTTTTCACGATCTGTAAGCGCTCAGAATATGAGTTGGGGATCAGCCTCAGCTACTACCACACCAAATTATAACTGAATATGTGTAAAAATGATTGAATTACGGCGATTTTTGTCTCTTTCAGGTCAGTTTCTGCCTCTGCTTGTTTGGCATTTAAAGCAAAATGGATTCAACTATTTAGTTGTTTTAATGTTGTTGAAATAATATTTTGAAAACAGCAGAAAGCTGCTTATTTTGGCTGTTAAAAATCAGCCGAAAGCTTTAATTTCTAAACTAGATTATTGTGAAAATCAAACTGGAGCCAGAGGTCATTTGTCAGGATGATGGAGAGACTTTCTGCAGAAAAGGAAAGAAACCTTTAAATATATATATATATATATATATATATATATATATATATATATATATATATATATATATATATATATATAAAAGGAGAGGGACATTGTTCCTTCAGGTGCTGCCCTTTTCTCCAGCTGTCAGATATTAAAGGTTTAAAAAAATGAAACGGATCATTAATTCACATCAAACCTTCATCTTCCTCCTGGAACCAGAACTTCTCAGCTCCCAACAAGAAGAAGAAAAAGAAAAAGAGGAAAAGGAGACATCTCTTCAGCTCAACCAGCTGCAGAAAACGACGGTCTGAGATCAGCGCAGAGAGCTCCGCGCGCAAAACCCGCAGCTTCCCGCAGCTTCCGAGACTCAGATTCTGCAGGTAAGCAGGTTCAAAAGTCTCCTCTTTAAAGGAGGAAACAAAACAAACAACAGATTTGTCACCAAACCACAAACTCTGAACATTTTCTCCTCCAGAATGCGTCAAGAGCGAAAGGCGCGCAGAAACGAATCCCGTCCAAATGCTTGGAGTTTGCGTCGTTTTTGATTAATTTTTTATCTTATTTAATTAGTGTCATTTGTTTGCTTTGAGTCGGAATTCAAAGGAAGCGCCTACCTGCGTCCACAAAGACTCCAAAGAAAGTCGCCAGAACGAGCAGCATCCTCTCCGGAGTGACGCTCGGAGGACGAACATCAGCCAGAAAATCCCGGGAACTCGCTGGGAGGAGGAAGAAGCAGCCCACTCATCCTCTTCTCTGCCGCCTGGATGGGTGCTCGGAGAGGAGGAGGAGGGAGGAAGGGAGGAAGGAGGGAGGAGGAGGGAGGAAGGAGCTCCGCGAAGTCCGAGGCGACTGGAGACGGAAGGTGCGGGAGCGCGGAGCTCATAAAGCGCGCACCACGTGACGCGCTCCAGCCGCAAACGTCCCTTTTAAACGCAAAGCCTGTTTATTTCAGGTTAAAGGGAGCCTAAATCTGACTGTAATCAACCCATTAGTGCTGAGCTCTTATCTGCTGCTCTGGTTCTGAAGATTAATGACCCGATTTCACTCTTTTTGCGTCGCTGCTTTACGTTTAATTAACCTAGCGCGGGATCCGAAGCGCGCAGCGGCGCTTTCCTGCCTCTGAAATTGAAACGTCGCGGCATAAATCCCACTTAACCTCTAAATTAGAGCTAACGAGGCCGCGCGCTCACAGTTTGGGGTCAATAACACCTCCAGCGAGCAGAAACGGGCTCATCCAAGCGCGCGTAAAAGCTGAATAATGACGCGTCGGGGGACTAATCCGGTTCTGGGTCCCCTTTCAGTCTCGGGGTGATCTGAAATCAAAACAAAGAGCCAAACAAGCAAGCCAGCTGCTCGGTTTGAAATAGGAAATATTTTCTCATTTTTATTTAGGAAATAGTTACAGAAAATACAATAAAAGTCGAATGTAACAGAGAGAATTGCACACAGCTTGAATAATATTAATAATAATAACAATCATTTGAATAATTACCAAAGTAACACTGCTGGGTTCGCTTTACAAAAGGAACATTTCAGGAGGAAGAGGAGTGATCACGCTACAGTCCGACGGTACAAAATGTGGGTATAAATACTGAACATCTAGAAAAATACACAAGTCCTCTCAGAAGATTTCATACAATAATTACAGTTTGGTAGAAAAGAACTCGGCTCTGATTAGCACCAGCTGGTCAAAATCCTGATAGAAATTTGGCAGAATTTTCACCTAGAAGTTCAAATATGTCTCTAAAATAAAGTGATAAAATACTTTAGCTCTCATTGATCAAAATATATTTTTTTTTCGTTAACCCTTCCCCCTAAAGAAATCAATATTTTCAGACAGAAGACTTGAAAGTTGGTTCAACGATCGGCACAAAAAAAAAACAATTACATTTTCTTTTCTCCAAAATCAGCGACGCCTGTTCTGATATTAACATATAGGAACTTTTATTTACAACAAAATATACAAGCTATGAGCGGAGAGCAGCAGCGGTCGGGGGTTCTGGCTGCACGAGGGGGAAAAAATAAGAAGCTGCTTGAGTTCAGGAGGTTTTCAAAGACCAAAATAAAAGTGAATTTGACGCGTCTAAATGTACCTGATGGCTAATTCCTACAATCCTTTCGAGTCCAACGTTTTCCCTGAGCTTCCAACGACGACCGCGGGTTGTTTCTGGTACCTGTGAGACATCCACCCTTCGACACCAACCAGCTGCGGCTGACGACTCGGAGATTAATTATTGCTGATTCAGCTCTTTTCTGCAGCAGCTTCTGGGTTCTTTGGAGAAGAAAAATGAGGCTTTTCAACATGTGGTGGACAAGTTTGAGGTGCTAAACCTAAACGGGTAGGTTTGAGTTTGAGTTCTTAAACCTAATCAGCCCAACCAGGTAGGTTTGAATTCCTCAACCTAACCAGGTAGGTTTGAGTTCCTCAACCCAACCAGGTAGGTTTGAGTTCCTGAACCTAACCAGGTGTAAAAACTATCCGTCCCAAACCATCTGCTGAATGTTGGGTGTTTTTCCTCCACTTCTCTCCGTCTGATTTCCATTTGTTTCGCTCTTTAAAAGCAGAAGACGGGATTACAGCAACATTATGTTGTGCATCATGAGGCAACTTTACCTGTCAACAATTCATCAAATCCTTAATGTCAGTTCCTTTTTTAAAATTTATTATTTACTTGCCAAAATATGCAAAAGATAAAACCAAGAGAAACCAAATTAAAATAAGCAAAATAAACTGAATCTTGTTGGAAGTATTGCTTCTACAGGAGCCGTTTGGGCTCATTTTATTCATCAGCAAACAGGAATACAATCAAAAACTGCATATTTGTTCAGTATGTTTGCTGAATTTGTTAAATAATCATTTATTTTTTTACACATCCTGGTATTTCTGTATTGAATCAGTTCTGATGCATTAATAAAATCTCCCCGAGTGCAGGGCATTCATAGTGTTACTAAGTGCTTTATTTGATTAAATTAAAGGGCTTCTTTGCAAAAAAAAGGGCTGTTAAAATCGGAGGGGGTCGAGACCAAAACCAACCGAGCCACAAAAATAAGTTTGGGTCAGTTAATGTTCCGAGAAGAAAATAAGTGAATTAAACATTCACAAAAACAAGAAAGAAGTTCTCATTAAAAAGCGGGAGGTTGCTGATGAGCTGCAGTCCGATGTTTGACCTGTTTTTTGTGGGACCTCATCTTTTCCAAGTGACCTAATAAGGATGAAAGTTTTTTTTTTGTTTGGTTTGTCATTAAGTTTTGTTCTGACAGGTTGAAATCTTCGGAAACCTGTCAGCTTTTTCAGGAACTGGATGCTCTTTTTGCCACACGAATGTCTAGGAATGTTGATATTGTTGGCATCGGTGACATGGATTACAAAAAAAATAACATTTGACCTGAAAATGCACCTCATTGCTCGGTTGTACCATTCATTTATAAGCAGTCGGACGCCATCAGACGCCGCCGGAGCCCTGACTGGCGCAGGAGGAGAAGCTGTCGTAGAGCGAGTCGCTGAGCGAGCCCATCGGGTCCGCCCCGGTCCTGCCCACGAAGCCGGAGGCCGACGGGGGCCCGTCCCCTCTTTTCCCCGCGTCCGGATACGAGCTGCTGTGGTTCAGCTCGTTCACCAAGGACACGTCCAGGGAGGCGGGATGGTTCGGGCTCGCGGGCGTCCTCTCCGCGGCCATCTCTTTCTGCAGATTGAAACAAATGAGCTCGGATCAGCGCGTTTGCCGGAGACGTGGTCGCCCGCCGTGAACGGATGCACGGCGAACGTTTCCTCCTCCCTAAAAGCGAGCGGTGACACGAGGCTCACATTGCAGCTTCGTCTGCAAAGCAATACGACCGACGCCACTGGAGAGCACGACACAGATCTATATTGAGATCTGTATCGCACTCAAGGACCGAACATGTCTCGGGTGTTGTGCGGATGGTCGCGTGGACTCCCCTGTCCAACACCCACGCTAATGTCTCTGTCATAAACTGTCGTTGGACAGATCAGCAGATGAGGGGTTGAAAATGGCTCCACGTCGATCAGCGCGAGCTCGGAGTCGTGACTGTCCACAAAGTCCTACTGTGGGCTTTATCACCAATCGGGACCACGCCATTACAGCTGCTGGTCTCTCAAGGGCATCCCCCCCCTCCCTCCGTCCCCCCCCTTTAGGCGATTCAGTGGTGATTAGACTCAGCATGAAAAGTGCGAAAGCCTGCAATAAGGCAGTAAGGGCCTGCTGCTCTGCCAACTCGTCTGCAGAGGGGAAACAAAACAACACCTTAAAATATTAGGTGGTTTTTTTCTTTAACGACGTGCCAACCGTCAGCGTCCTAATGCACGTCTCAAACGGCTCTTTAACAAGCTGTAGCCCTCGGCGCTGCCTCTCCCGAGAGGCCGTAAACAACCGCTCGCTTTCCGCAGCAAATGGAGCCCGCGAGACGTTGGCGCCGGCGCTTTTCTTGCAGGAGGGCAGGCAGAGGGCGAGCTGCAGGGGACAGGCAAACCCCGCCGGGGGAGGGGAGACGGTGGTGCAACCATCGGCCGGTTAGCACCTCGCTCCGGGGGCCGACAGCAGCAGCTCGTAAACTGCAGCAGTAACGAGGCTCAGAGAGCTGGGGGGGTGATGAAAGCTCCAAGTTTTTAATGTCTGCAAACTAACTGTTCACGAGAAGAGTAGTTTGCATCAAGATTTATCCACTTTTAAGAGTTTTATTGCATTTCTGACGCATTTAAAACCGGCTTTGTTGGGATTTAGTCGCGTTTTACCGCCGTTCGTTTAGATCTGTTCGGTGAAGCGGCACAAAGAGCATCAACCAGGGTCTAAAAAGGGAAACACGGAGCCTAACTCTAAGCAACTTTCTCCGTTAGAGCGGCCAGAGAAGACGGCGGCTCCATGTTTAAATGGTTTGAACCAACGAGGCAAAGTAAGAGCAGCGGGTAAGGTTAGGATTCCACCGAACAGCATTCATGAAAACGTCCAAAACGTTTTTTTTTTAGTTTCCTCACATGAATCCAAGAGCCTGGCTCCTGCGTCGCCAGGGCTTTAAACAAATTCTTCCTCAAAATAGTCACAGCGTTGTCGTGAGGACCTGAAACCCATCACAGTTCCGTTTGAGATTATATTAAAGCTAATTAGTGCCAAATTTTGGGCCAAATTTCGCCCGGAATTCAAACAAACGTATCGTTCGGTTGATTCTGAGTACAAATTTGTGCATTTACTTGCAATTTTGTGTCTCCACCTCGCAGCCTGGTGGGATAACACCTCGAGCAGGTGAGCAGGTTTCTTCAGGAGCTGATAAAGGTTTGTGATGAAGACCACGAGCCGAAACATAAAGTTGTTTCAGTTAATTAGGGGAGAAAAAAAAAAAAGTGTTTTTGCTCTCTTTAAGACGCAGACGCTGGCTTTACCGCCCGCCTCTCACGGCGGCGGTCGATCGTGGAACCGCCCCCGTCAACAAGCAGGTGGATTTTAGTGCGGCTCAAAGAAATCACTGGGACGGAATCTGGTGGCCGCAGCAAATAAAATGGCTACAAGGTCGTAGTAGCAAAGAGTCATCCCCAGGACGCACCCTGAGGGCTGACAGGGCGAGAGTTTGTTGTTATTTTCAAGAATCGACTAAAACTGTCAGGAAAGGCAGCTTTTAAAGAGGCAGATCTTTTTAATCTGATTTCTTTCCTCAGTTTTCTAGTTATTGTTGGTTGAACCACCACAGTTAGTTATTTAGTTTGGGTTAGGTAATCAGCTTGTGATGAAAAAAGCTTCTCCGGATGTGTTCGGCTGTAAAAATAGCGTGAGTTGGGAGGGAAGGTGAAGGTTTGCCGGTTTTCCCTCTGAGTGGATTCGTGTGCCCTGCAGGTGTGGAGTGAAAGCCCGAGGACACCCGAGAGGCCCGGAAACCAGCCGGGGAAACAAAAACACAGCAGGGAGACTCTCACAATTTGTTTAAGCCAAGAAACGCCACAAATAGTTGATGTTTTTCCCCCTCAGATTTTAAAGTGCCCCGTCGTATTTTATTTTATTTTATTTAATTTTTTGCTCACGTCGATAAAACCTGACTGACTTTAATAATGCCGACCGAATTAAACACAGTTTTGTGCAGAACGTTGCGGGGAGACGTGTCGAAAGGTGACGTCTGGGTTTTTTTTTTTTTTTTTTCGTGCAGGTGCAGAGGTTTGAGGCGGTAAAACGCCGCTCAGACTCGCCAGCTTTTAATTCGCCGCCCACGCGCCGCTCTTTGTCGGATTTCCTTTTTATATGTCGGATCAATGCGGCCGTGAAAATTAGACGGGCCCCGGGGGGGTGGCGGGTGGGGAATCTTTGATTTCCAAAAAAAAAATCGCTGCGTGACACCGAGGAACTTTTCAAAAGCCGACGCAGAAAAGAAAAAAAAAAAAAGAGAAGAAAAAGCCGAGCAATCTCTGGAGGAAGGAGGTTTTGGTGGCGGATCGACGCCTCCGGATGCAGGTGCCTTTACCTCCTGCAGGTGCAGCGGAGCCCACGCCTTCAACAAGTCCGGGCGCAGGCAGGTGTCGAGGCGAGGAAACGTTTAAGGGACAAACCGGCGAGACCTTTTCACGACGCCCGTTTCTTCTTCTACCTCGATGTTTCCGTACAAATGGTGACATGGTTTCATTTCCGCGTGAAGTTAAACACTACATCCTGAACGCCAGATTCTGGCTGCTTAAACCCAACCAGGATTTACAGGAAGTTAGGCAGGAAGTAAACATCGAACGGCGCAGTTTGAACAGCTTCCTCCACTAGTTTCTCCAGACATACTGATGCGTAATTCTGGAATGCGGGTACGCAGTCAGTGTAAACAAAGCCGAAGCTCAACGCTCGGTTTATATTTGACGCCGTCTCGCCGTCCCCGCCCCCACGCGGTGTCGATCCAATCAAAACTGTCGGAATGGATTTCGGTGCTGGTTTCGTTCGTTCTTTTCATTTTCAGTCGACTATCAAGTCAAATAATGAAAAACGGGCTGGTTATTATTATTATTATTTTTTATTATAACACCAAAAACGGAAAAAAAAGACGCCTGGTTTTTCACGTTTCACTTTTAGGCTGAGATCGGAAACACGAAATGGAAAAACGGGCAGGATTACCTTTCACAAGTTATTTATTATATTATGTCATCAAAGCTAAACAGTCCGTTTTTCATTATTTGATTTTTGATAGTCAACTGAAAATGGAAAAGAACGAACGATCCACGGATTCTGCTGCCGCCGTCGGTAAAGACGAGCGTTTATGGACCACAGAGGGAAGAAATATCGGTCCCATTTTATCGCCATGAATGAGGCATTATTTGCTATTATGGTAAACGTACAACCGCCAGCTGTCCTTACAGACGGGTGAACTCAAATAAACTGAATGCTTCCAGTTTAAACATCCTGTCTGTATGAGAGCGCCGCGCCGCGAGCAGCCATCTTTGGTGCGCAGCGTCGAACGACCCTCATCAGGCCGGTGGAAACAAGACAATCTGCAACGATCGACGCGTCAGGAATAAACATCTGAGAACGTCAGTTTAACGCTTTGACGTTTTTATCAGCGTCGCCGTCGCTCGTCTGCTTTCAGTCACTTCGGCCGTTTCTGCAGGTAAACAAACGCTGGAGGCGGCCGCGCCCGTTAACGGGAGGGGAGAAAAAGTTAGTTCGGGGGAGACAAACGGAGAGCTGCACGGGGAGGAGCAGAGACGGAGGTAAGACGAGGAAAGACATGTGGAGGAAAGAGCGAGCGCGAGGACAGGAGGGCGGGGGGGGCGCGCGTTAGCGGGGGCTGTCAGGTGTTGTCAGGATGATGAATGGGAGGCCAGCGTGGGCTGTGAGGACTCTGATGGGAGCCGCTGAGCTTTACATCACTCTCCTGAGTGTTTGTGAAAGGTTATTAAAGGCGCTTAAATCACAGCTCTCTGACACGGGCCCGCGAGCAGCCGCCAAAACTTCCACCGAGCCGAGCCGGCGATGGCGTCTCCGGAGTCCCGACACAAAGACTGCGCAGGTAGGGACGTGTCCGGCCGGGGCTGAGGACGACACTCACACAGATTGTCTTCTTCGGGAGAATAATGTAGGGTAAACGGGTTCAGCTGCAGTCATCCATCATTAGAGCCGCTCCACCACCGTGTTGGAATGAGGTTAGAGTCCGCCTCATGGCAGCTGGCCGCCATCTTGACACCAAATTTAATTACGTTTGTGGCGTTCGGACTTCATTATCACAGGACTGAAAACATTCCTCTTATTCCTCGATGTCGGTGAAACTGAACGGGTTGTGCTGGCTGTGGCGGCCATCTTGGATGAGGCCGACGACTTTCTGACCGGTTTTCTTTCCTCATTCTAAGAAATACAGCTTCAAGTTGGACCTTAGAGCTGCAGGTTTGAATTCTCGGTTCCACACGGAAACATCCCACTTCCTGTTCGGTGCTTCGTCTTTCTGCTGAGATTAAAACAAACTTCCAGACTTCAAGCATCAACTGCAACAAACCGAGACGCAGGAGCAGCCGATGAAAAGTCAATAAAGTTGTCTTTTTGCTTCAGAGGACACGGAACGTGGAGCTTATTCCTCCATCCACACATCCAGAGAGAAGGATCGGTTCGGAAAACTTCTTTTAAACTCATTTAAAGTCGTCGTAATGAAGGAAAATCACCGGGAATCTATGAAATCATCGCAGCAACTTTAAAGAAACTATTCAACTTTTCTTTAGAAAAAAGAATAATTATAATATATTAAAATAACAGTAATAATTAATTTAAAATTAAGAAAATATCGAAAACAGCCGAAGTGAATGAAAACAGCCAAAGTGAATGAAATCAGCCGAAGTGAATGAAATCAGCCAAAGTGACTGAAAACAGCCAAAGTGAATGAAATCAGCCGAAGTGAATAAAAACAGCCGAAGTGACTGAAAACAGCCGAAGTGACTGAGAACAGCCAAAGTGACTGAGAACAGCCAAAGTGACTAAAAACAGCTGAAGTGACTGAAAACAGCCAAAGTGACTGAAAACAGCCAAAGTGACTGAAAACACCCGAAGTGAATGAAAACAGCCAAAGTGACTGAAAACAGCCAAAGTGACTAAAAACAGCTGAAGTGAATGAAAACAGCCGAAGTGACTGAAAACAGCCAAAGTGACTAAAAACAGCTGAAGTGAATGAAAACAGCCGAAGTGACTGAAAACAGCCGAAGTGAATGAAAACAGCCGAAGTGAATGAAAACAGCCGAAGTGACCAAAACAGCCGAAGTGAATGAAAACAGCTAAAGTAACTGAAAACAGCAGAAGTGACTGAAAACAGGCAAAGTAAATAAAAACAGCCGAAGTGACTGAAAACAGCCGAAGTGAATGAAAACAGCCAAAGTGAATGAAAACAGGTCAACATTGGTGAAAGAGCCGTTTGAGATGGAGAAGCTGAGCAGTTTAGAAGCATCGACACGTCTTCATGCTCAGATTCATTCGGTAAAATCTTGCAGATAAAAGGGCTTCGTTTACATTCAGCGCAGACCCGCGTTTCAGAATTAAATGTCAAAATATCTGTGAAAAACTACCGGAGTAAACTCTTTCAAACTCCACTGTTTGATAAAGTTCAGGGTGAGCCTTTATCAATGTTTGATTTCATTTTTGACAAATAAATAACTTTAAAGAGAATCCCAAGAAAACAGCCGATTTTGTAGCTTTGTGACTTTTTGTTTACTTCTGTCTGCAGTGAATTAACAGACAAATTTTAATTAGAATATTTACAGTGTTTAGTTTTAAATGGAGTGGTTATAACTCGCAGAAAGCTTCGATCTGATGTTTTCTCCCCTCCGCTTCACGTGAACAGTTTTGTTTTGTTTTGTTTTGGTGAAGTTGTGTTGACTCAGAGGTTTTCCTCGCAGAGTATGGATTTCTGCGTTGGGAGGTTCTGGCCGTCCTACCGAGTCGGAGGCCATTTCATGCTCTCTGATCCTCATTTGTCATTCGGCTAAGTTAAATACTCGTAGGCAAATACCTGCTGACAGGAGCGGCCAAGGAGATCGAAAGCAATTAGGGGGCGTTTTCTATTAAAATTAAATTTTTTTTTTTTAAAAATCTGCAGGCAATCCCAAAAGCAGGAAGTGTAAAAAGCG
This sequence comes from Kryptolebias marmoratus, assembly GCF_001649575.2. Lineage (NCBI taxonomy): Eukaryota > Metazoa > Chordata > Actinopteri > Cyprinodontiformes > Rivulidae > Kryptolebias > Kryptolebias marmoratus. Next base: position 8,570,398 of record NC_051452.1, on the reverse strand, counting down.
TCGGCAGCGGAAAAGGAAGTGGATTAAGGAATACTCACACTGAGCCGATCGCCCGCTTTGCCATCCAGGGACGCCTCTTTGTGCAACAGGTTGTACTGAGAAATCCTCCGGTCCTTGAACACCTCGTGTTGGTAGTAATCCATAATGGACAAGGACTTCTCCACGCTTCGCCTCTTCAGGGTGTCGTCACTCTGCTCAGCTGTGAACGGAAACAACGGGTTTATTTAACCGAGGAGGATGAGTCTGTTTCTCCTCTTCTGTTAAACTGAAATAAGCTGAAACTGACACAAGTAATAAAAACTAAATAGTTACTAAAAACCAACTGATTGAAATCAGTCACTGCTTTCGAGTTTTGGATCAGACTGACCCTGACACAAAGTGCCTTAACTTCTTACTTCTGCACCTCTGAGACTTCTGCACCTGTCCTCAGGTGTTTTGTCCCACTCCTCCTGATCAAACTGCTCCATCTGTCTCAGGTCTGAAGGGCTCCTTCTCCAGATGTTTCAGCTCCTTCCACAGATGTTCAGCAGGATTTAGATCAGGGCTCAGAAGGACACTTCAGAACGGTCCAATGTTTGGTTCTGACCCGTTCTTGATGTTTTTAGCTGAGTGTTTTGGGTCATTATCCTGTTGGACCCATGAGACCAAGCTTTCTGACTCTGAGACTCTGGCTCCAGAGAGCCTTGATAGTCTTGAGGTTTCATTGGACCCTGAACAGATTCAGGACCCCCTGTGTCAGACCCAGGACAGAACCGAGCCTCCTCCATGTCCCCCTGGAGGTTCAGGGTTCTGTTCTTTGGTTCTGTTTGGGTCTGTGGACACAGAGCTGATGGGACCTGTTGACAAAAAGGTCCAGTTTTGTCTCATCTGTCCAAAGGACGTCCTCCCAGAAGCTTTGTGGATTCTCAATATGCATTTTGGCAAATTTCAGTGTGTCCTCCTCAGTCGTCTTCCATTAAGTCCAATTTGTCTCAAACAGACTGATGACCTTTGACCTTGGAGTTCACCTCCGATCTCTCTGGAAGTTGTTCTGGGCTCTTTGGTTATCGTTCGTATTGCAGGTGGAGGTTGTCTCCAGTCCTGTGGACCTTCTGGAGTCTCAGGAACATCCAGCTGCTTGGAGACGGTCTTACAGTCTTTACCTTTAACCTGCTGCTCAATCATCGTCTTTCTGAGCTCCTGAGACAACTCTGTCCTCAGCTTCCTGTGCTCCATGTTCAGTGTGGTACACACCGAGATACCAAACAGCCCTGTGACTACCTGTCACCCTTTAAACAGGCAGGCTGACTGATTCCAGGACTGAAGACACCTGTGATGCTGATTACAGGACACACCTGAGCCTAACATGTCCCTGTGGACAAACTGGTTTCAATCTTTACCTCCTGTTTGTCATTAGTTTGTTCTTTAATATTCTATTGAACCAAAATTCAAAAGCAATGACTGATTTTCAGTACAAACAAATCTCTCTGCGTCTGTGAATAACTTGGAGAAGTGATCTTAACCGCACCGGAGTCGCTCCTCTTGGTTCTGTCGCTCGGGGCTCTCTGAGGCGAGGACCCGGTGCTTCCCGTTCGCTCCGGTTCCGTCTCGGTGTCGCTGCTGCTGCCCGAGTACGCACTCACTCGATGGGCCGTTTGCTAATTAAAGCCAAAAGAGTAAAATTACTTCAGAGAACACGAGCGTGTTTACAAAGAGTGGTGAAACCCGGAGCTCAGCACTCAAACAACTTGTTTGTTTGTTAGCAAAATATCTCAACCTGCTATCCTTCAAGAAACGCTGGGCCTTTAATGTTTTATGACAGAACAGTTTAAATTTTCAGTATAATTTCTCAGAATTGGGACGTACGGCGGTTGGATCGTGCTCCTTGGTTTTCGTCTTCCTCTCCGTTTCCTTCTCCTCGTCTTCAGTCGAACCTGAGACTGCGTTGCTGCGTTGGACGCCGAGGCTCAACCTCTTCGTCCTGATCGCGTCTGCAAGCGGAGAGGGACGTTAATGAGGAACGATTAGAGGGGAAAAAAAAACAAAAACGCGTCGGATTCCAGAGAGCTGACTTTCTTTGTGTCGGCTTTCAGACCGATTCAACTAAAACCAACACCCGCCGTCCGTTTCTCCTGCCCGAAAGCCCCGACGACGCAGCGTTAATGGCGTCCGGCCTTTGATCGTTCCGTCTGCGGCTTATTATCACTCTACCTACAGCCGCCTCAGAGAGGCGCCGCTTTAATCGTCTCCCATTCAGGAGCTTCTCTTTCAGCTGCATTAGAATAACACGCTGCCTTTGTCTCCATCTGAAGGAATCTTCACCTTCCCCCCCCTCCCTTCAAACAACCTGACAGACGCCGCATCGTCTCAGGCAGATTGTAGCTGCTTTTTTTCCTCCACTCTACGTTAGAAATGATGGAGCGAGAACAGTTTCAGAGTCTCGTAATCAACTTGTTCTGCAGCGGCCAGTCGATCTCTCGCCTCCGTGGCGTTATCGAGGTGATATAGATGCAGCCTAATGTCCTGTAGGCATAAATCTGTGTTATCGCTCACGCCCGCGCGTTATTGTCGCTTTAATCAACCACGCTGCCGCGCATCACGCCCGGCGCCGTTATGATCTATAGCCGCGCTGACACGCCGATCTAATTGCGTTTGCTGTTGTTTGGAGGTTTTTTTTTTGTTTTTTTTCCCGGCTGCACCAATCTCAGGTGAGCGTCGCACGTCGGCGTCGATGCGTTCGCCTCTCAATTAGCGGAGCAAACGAGGTTTTCCGTTTAATCAGAGTTTAATAAACCAGACGACTTCCTTCCGTCTGTGAACCCCGAGCACTCGGGGGGGGACGACGACGACTTCCTCACAGCGACACCCAATATTTCACCTGCCTTCTGAAAGATAAACAAGCTTTAAGCCGTCTGACATGGAAATAACTGATATTTATGAACAATAAAAGAACCTTTTTACTCTGATTCAGTCACTGTTTATGAAGAGCAATCAGTCTCGGTCCATTTCTACTTAAAAGTTAACGATTAATCCCTAATTTTTATCCATTTCAGAGCAAAATTCTAAAAAAAAAAGTATTTTAAAAAAAAATTGCTCAAAACAGTTTATTTGATGTTTGCACTAATGGCTTTAGAGCTCTGGATTGAGTTTCAAAAACAAAACAAAACAGATCTTAAGATTAACCTCAACATTAAAACTAAATTTCTCCTTTTAATCAGACGTCTGTATTTCAGCGTCGGGGGTTTATACACAGCATTCAGTCCCAAACAGCACAGGTGAGGCCGTTTTAAATGTTAAAAACCTGTAAAAGATTTTTATTTTAGACTTTTAAAAGCTGCATTTGCTTTAACTAAGTTCTCAGTTTTTTTCTCAGCCTTAAATTTGTATTTTTATGTCGTCACAGATTTATTTTCATGAAAAACTAAAATAAATATTCCATTTTTTTTAATTTTTAAATGAAAACTTTGGTTGCCAGTTTGTTAAATGACGTAAAAAAAGCACGACAAAGTGTGAAAAATCAAACGTGAATTTATAAAACGTACAAATTCAAGCCCGGAAAGCAGAAATTAAAATCCAGAACATTCGATTCAATCGTCGAGGCGACAAGATGTGGTGATTTGGTTTTTCTATGGGTTTTGTTTATGTTTTATTTTTATTTGGTTTGGGTTTTTGTTTTGTTTCTATTCTGTTGTATTTGCTTTTTGTTTGGTCTCATGTTCATGCTTTTGTATTCACTCCTCCCCAGTCACCCTTCTGCCTTCCTTGCCACGCCCATCTCCACCTGTCTGCCATTATCCCCACTCACCTGTTTCCATTTACCTCGTCAACCCCAGTGTTCAAATACCTGGTCATTTCTCTCACACCCTGTCGGATCATTGTTT
>NC_051452.1:8548851-8565871 GCF_001649575.2 Kryptolebias marmoratus | reverse complement strand
CGGGGAGCGAGGGCGGGGGGGGGTCGGCGGCGGAGCCGGCGGTCACCCCGCTCGGGCTGGACTCGGATTTGGGGATGTGGCGGCCGCCGGCTCGGGTGACCGAGTCGGGGAGGGGGAAGGTGCCGATGCCGCTGTCCAGAGTTCGCATCTGACAGCTGGAGCCTGGAGGGACAGGGAGAGGAGGGTGACGCCTGGCAGACGACGACAACAACAACAACAACAAAGGGGCGGGAAAAAAGAAAAGGAAGGGCTTGGATTTACATGCAGCGGAAGGGGTTGTGAGTATACAGGGAATCTGTGGCAGATTAAGATGGAAAGGACAGAAAATGAAGCGTCAGTGAATGATTCGGTGTGATCTGTTTGCCCTCAGAGTCTGTGCTGGGGATGATTCTCAGCTACTACCACACCAGTTTTTACCTTAGTAGCTGTAAAACTGTCTGAGGTATAGTTAATTTTCTGCAGGCTGACGCTGATTAGCTGCGGCGACTTTGTGTTCGTATTTGTCTCCTGATGTTTGGCTTTAGCTCATCAAAGCTGCTTTTCATAAACCTGCTTCCTTTATGTCCTGTTTTGGCCCGTTTTTTGGTTCAGGTCTTAAAAGACTTCCTGTCTGTCTGCAATCCGCTCTCCACCTTTGGGCTGAAGTTATCATGCAGCTAATTAGCGTTAGCAAACCTAATCTAGCTTTTTTTCCTCCTCCCTAAACAGTCGCAAGCTAACGCCAGCACAGTTTATTAATCGAATTCAAGATGGCGGCCACAGCTAACGAACCACGGCAAACACAACTCGTCCGTATTTACAGATCTTGAGGTGAGACTTGTTGCGGCAGCAGCTCACGGTCACGTGAGAGCCGCTGATGTGCGTTTCTTCGCAGCTGAAATAAAAACGAAGTTATTTATTCCATCCTCGGTTCGGCCGGGACCGTCGTCCCGTGGGAAATGCTAAAACGGTGTCTCCGTTTTTGAATTCTTGGGGAAAGAAAGGACAAAGTCAAGATCGATAACTGTTTTCCTTTAGCACAAATATAACTCAGATCTATGCACCCACTGCTGCACTTAAAGATGATAAATTCTCCTTTAGCATCAGTTTTATCTCAAAATTTTTATGTTTTTTTCTATTTTGCACCTTATGAGGTGACATTCTCAACCATACGTGCTTTACTGAATGAGACACGGAGACACAAACAGGATATAAACATTAAAAAAGGAGGGTTTTCTCTTCAACTCAGGGGGAAAATGGGTGATGGACATAGCTTTGCAGAAAGGAGTTTCTCCTTTGGGTTTTACAGTTCGTAAAGGAGTTAAAATCATGAAAAATCGGTATAATCTTGTCTGTATGCATGAGTGAACCTGTGAAAATGAGCCGTTTGGACACATATGTGCTGCGAAACACACGTGGACGCTGGAAAAGGAGAGAACAAACTGAAAGAAGAAAGAAAAAAGGCGAAACAAACCATCGATTACGCTGCCGGGTAATTGAATGCCAAGCCTGGCAGTTCAAAATGCCCTCTATATCCAAACTATAACAAGGTCCACGGTAATTCCACCCAGCGGCAAAAACAACTGGACGTAATCTAGTTTTTCAGGAGCTCCCTATCGCTTCTGTACACAACCTGCAGGGTTAGAGAAAGGAGGAGGAGGAGGAGGGGGGGCCGCTTCCCTGCGTGAGACGGGCTTTCTGCGGCGAAAGAGTAATCGCGGAGACAACAATCGGATGAAAAGGCAACAGCAGGTTGACGCTAATTCCAGAGTCACGGCTCCGTAATGGCCGCGAGTTTCCAGAGACAATAGAGAGCCGGCAAAGGAGCCTCTGCTGCTCGAGGCCATCTGAGAAATCCAAATATTGCAGAGCTATAAAGTCAATTTTGAACACAGGCAGCAGAGGCGAAACTCCTGGCATTGATCAACAACGGTATCAAACCTGCGCAGACGTATTAGCTCCATTTCGGGCTCAGAGTCAGTCAAAATGTCCTTTATTGTCCCTTTATGGGGGAGAAAAAAGAAAAAAAAACAGCCTCGAGGGAAGTTCTCTGAGACGAGAAATGGACGGCGCGGAGCGAACTTCCAAGCCCACATCCATAACCTGAGCGTGGATCCTGCCCGCGCCGAGGACCGGAGGCGTGGAGGAAAAGTTGAATTCCAAACTTCGTGGAAGCGCGGCGTCAGCAGAAAACTGTCAACCTGCTCGGTTTACGGCGCCGTGGATCTAACTCGCGTCGCTTTCTCAGGCTGCGTGAAAACGGGCTACGTGGGAAGATAGATCTTCAATTAGACAGTCCCTCCAGGATTTCGCGGGCATTTTTTGTGATTGTTGCGGGCTATAATGCCTGATTTCGAGGAGCATTTTCCTAAAAGTTGCGATTTTGTTTTTACTAAAATCTATAAACAACCATAACTTTTAATATATAAACCAAAAATAATTACCAACAAACATTGACATTATAAAAAAAGGTGCTTTATTTGAGAACTTTGATAGCTTCTAAACTGACATTCATGACCATTTCTGGATTGTCCCTCGTCTGCAGCTCTCCTCACGTGTTTTGCAGACACAAAGTGTTTGTCGATGCGTTTATGTTCCATGATTACACTGCAGGACGTGCAAAACAGCTGCAGCTGGGGAGGAAACTGGTTTGCTGAAATCTTTGTGGGCAAATGTGAAGCATTAGCGCACATTTTGGCTTCGGTCGCTGCTCCTGCACGCTCCCGGCATTCTGATGTTAACAGGAAGTGATGTCACGTGTCTTCTTCCTGAGTTATCTGGGGTTATTTTGTATTCCACGCTACACAAACCCATAAAGAAGAGACCAGACCGCAGAAACGGTGGCGAATCACTTCAGAAACAATAAATATTGGGTTAAAGTTTCGGTGTTTTGGGCAAAGTTGCAAAAAGTTGCTATTTTGTGGGGTTTGCTTGATTATATTAGCTGCGATCGCAATATCGCAAAATCCTGGAGGGTCTGATTAGAGGCCCGGCCGGTCAACGCTCAGCCTAACGAACGTTTCTTTCGCCTCATTTTCATCGCCGAGGGAACACGTTTCAGCTGGGAGGGCTCTGGGTGAATCTGTATGACCCTAAACACCAAATGAACCCTAGAATAACATTTATAAAATTGGAATCGCCGCTTTGAGACAATCACGCCCATCAGTGAAACGTGTTGATGTTTTAAAACAAGCGAAAGCCGCTGGGTTAGAAAAGGAACGAATGAGAAGAAATAAAAACAAAACCTGATGAAAGAGAGCAGCTTTTACCGATCATGTGGTCTTGACACGTGGAGTCCGGGACGTGTCCCTCCTCGTTTTCACCTTTAAGACCGATCTTCTGAGTCATCAGGAGGGTCTGAAACGGGAACAGTGTGAACGTTACATCCGTTTAAAAAGCTTTCTTGGATGAATATTCATGTTAAGTTTAGCTGAGGGAGCGCTACGGCAATTATACTTTCAGCTGTTGCTCTAATTAGACTATTTAGAAGTTGTGGGTCATAAAAAGTGGCTCTTTTGTTACATTTCTGTGGGGAGAAGACAGAACGCTCGGAGGATGGTATTAAATGGCCTTTTTGTCGAATAAAGTGCCTGCGATAAAAGGGCTCCTCTGTGTTATCAACCCCCCCCCCCCATCATCCGGATTAAGTTTCCTACATTATGCTCTCAGCCCGTCGCTCTCCTCCTTGCTTCAGACGCGCCTTCATTACCGCCGTCTCGCTCTTTTTCGAGGCTCTCAGCCCTTCCATCGTTTTTTTTTTGGATTCTCACTAACAGATGATAAAGCATAAGGTCAAAGCTTTAGCATTTCTGCTTACAAAGGCCGACCAAAGAGCTGAAAGAAGCTAAATTATCACCCGCCACAAAGCAGAAAAGGCGATAATGGGAATCGTCAGATCTTTCGGAGTCAACCTAATTCAAGATGGCCACCACAGCTAGTGGACCTAGTGGCTTTAACTTATAATTACAAGGAAATACATGCTTGATCCTATGAGATTGACCCCCCAACGTTATTTAATGGCTACAACTTCATCTGTTTTGGTCAGAAAATGATCTCAGATTAAAGCTGGCATGGAGGGCGGCGGGCGATATGCATTCCTCCACACATTTATATTAATATTGATATTTCTGTGGCTCGAAAAGCTCGTGGAAACAACATCAGCCTGGGTTGGTGTTATAAAGAAAGAGAAAAAAAAATAAAATGAAATAAACAGGATTTTACTGAAGGCTGAGTCAGAACACAATCAATAGCGAGCCTTCCGGGGACGTGATGATGAAGAGGCGGAACAAAAGTGTGGAAGCCGGCGGCGTGGTTCACTCACGGCGGCGTCCGGACAGATGTGCACGTCGCCCCTCAGCTCGCCGTGCTTCCTGGGCGCGGAGGGGGCGGCCGGCGCCGCGGCCACCGAGCCCACCTTCCCCCCCGTCCTGCAAAGAGAAAGCGAATTTGTGTTTGCTTTCGCTGGCGAAACGCGGCGCAAACGGGAGAAGAAAAAAAAAACAAAAAAACCCCCGTCAGCCGGGATTTGAAGCAGGAAAATCAATGAAGCGGGAAGTGAGACGTGTGGAGCTTTTCTTAGCTTAAACGTACTCCACTCTGATTCCGCCGACTGCTGGTTCGAGAGCTGTTTACGCTCACTGGAGCAGAGCCAAACCGACAGCCGATGTTCAAGTGTAATTTAGTGACGGCTCATGTTTAATTTAAGAGATTTGTTTTAAGGTGTCAATTCTCCGAGAAGCGACAGGAAGTAATCAGCACAGCATCCTATTAATTAAAGATAATATATGCTTCGTTTTCTCAATGACAAAGAAGCTGCTTCACCCACCTGCCAAGGAGGTCCTTGACGAACTGGTCTTTGCCGATGAACGCCGTCGTGCACTGGATCTGACTGGCGAGCTGACCCATCTGGTTGTTGCAGTGGTCCATGATGGAGCTCAGCTTGTTGTTCATCTCGGACAGATTGGGCCCATCCTGACTCTCCTTCTTCTTCTCCTTCTTCTTGTCGGGCTTCGTCTGTTTGCCGCCGAGCACCGAGCCGATCTTCAGCTCTTTCCGCTCCTCTTTCCCTTTGGGGGAGTCCGTCTTTTTGCCGCTCAGAGCCGGGAGTTTGCTCCTGCGAAGGCCGAACCAGTTGGCCAGGGAGGGCCCCGTCTTCTGCTTGGCCTCGCTGGCAGCCACCTTCTCTTGCTCCTGACATTTCTGCAAATTCTCCTCGATCCCCATCATGACTTTCTCCTCTATGGTGCACGTCGGGCTGGTTTTCTTCTCGTCCGCGTCTGCGGGTTTGTTGGGCGGCTCTGTCTTGGTTTTGACTTGCTCCTTAGGGCTGGTCGCGACGCCTTCAGTCTCTTTCGAAGGGTTTTCCCAGTTATAAACAGAAGAGGATGGAGGTTGAAACTGCGGATGAGAGGCTACTTTTGATGGTTTTCGGATGTTGTTGAAACTATTCCTTTCACTTAAGGGTAAACTCCTCACCTCTTTATGAGAGGGTGAGGTGGCTCCCTCCCCTTTCAGTCCACCTTGTGATCCGTCTCCTGTACAGCCTGATTTAGGGGTTTTCTCCGGGAGGACGTTGTGACTGTTTGACCCCGTCATTCCTCCGTAGTGACTCAGCCTAGTCCTGGGGGAATGGATCGGGCTCTCGGCTGCCCCGACGGCGGGTACCTCTAACGAACTTTGCCTCGTCAGAGAATTCCCCCTTTCGCTCGAGTTGGTGATGATCTGCGTTCGGACTTTCCCAGGCCCTTCCAGCACACCGACACCGGGCTTCTCGATGTAGTTGGTGCTGAAGCTCTGGCTTCGAGCTTTGGCGCCGTTCATCCCCAAAGCCGGCTTTAGATGGGTTTTCGTATTGACAGATATGGATCTGCCGAAAAGTTGACTGCTCCTTTTCCCCTTTTCGCAAACATCCCCCTCCTGTGACAATACGGCGGCGTGTACATCCTCTTCCTGCAGGCGACACTGGACCTCACCTGTCCCCTCTGCAGCAGACATCTTGGGTGGTAAATCAATACCGTACGCTGCTTGCAAGCTGTCACACTGGGTCGAAGCATTTGAAGTCACAGTCTCCTTGGAGACAGAGTTGATATGATCTTTCTCTTGTTTGCCTGGTACAGTGGGACTACTTTTATTAGTGGGAGGGGATTTCAAAAAGGCTTTAAATCCCATCGGGATTCGAGTCTTTGAGGCTTTTTCTGCTTGGTTAGGCGACATAACAGCCGAGCTGGGAGGGCTGACAATAGCTTTGCCATTCTGCGGCTCTGTCTGACACTGAGGAGAGTCTTGAAGGGCTATAGGTAAACTAATAGAGGTATTTTGCACATTTTCATGCGTAGATCCTTTCTTATTTGCAAATGAAGTCTGAAGCAAAGACCCTCTGAGGGCACCGTAGGGAGGCGGGACATTCTTTAAGCTTCGAGGTGCATTTTCAGGTTCTTGAGCACACCCTGAGTTTGCAGAAGGGAGGTAGTCTTTCGTTCGTTTCGAGGTGCCTTTAGGAGGTGTCTGAGTCACAACAAGGGACTTTTGAAGGTGCTGACTGGTTTTCTCCACCAGCTTCTGAGGTGCGAGTGCAGTTCCGTAGCCTGCGTCCAGGTCTGAACAGTCCTTATCCTTGATGGGTAAAGTGGCTTGCATATTTGGTGCGAGGGAAGTGTGGTAACTCGGGGGAGGGCCCCTCCCGGTGGTCGGCGTCGACGGTTGGGCCGCCCCCGTTTTATGTGCTTGAGGCGAACCTTCGTAATTTGGTCTGATCAGTAAGGAGGTGGTGCGGCCCGGGGGAGGGGGAGGAGAGGGAGACCTGAGTTTGTTTTTGCCGGTTTCACAGTGTTTGTCTCGGGTTGGTTGTTCACTAGCGTCTGCATACTCCAGGTGCCTCCTTGGAAGCTGGGGGGAACCGGAAGAGGGACCTTTGCTCCACTCAACCCTGTTGGGGAGCTTGGAGTTCATCGCCTTTGGGCTCTGTGAACAAAGTCCCTGCGTCTTAATAAATCTGGACATTTTTACTGTCGGAGAAGAGGGCGATTTCTCCTCAACTGAGGGTCCTGAGTTTCCGCCATTACTTGGCTCAGTTGCTTTCGACGGTCTCAACGGCGATGCTGATGGTTTGTTCCGACCGGGGATCTTTGAACCACTGGACTTGGCGTCGCTCATCGCAGGGATGGAGTGGACTTTATTCGCCCGGCTGCTCGGCGGTTTGATTAGTTTCCTCTGAGGAGTCACCTCCATCGACAGCCTCTCTGCGCTTCCCTCCCTGCCATTCCTCGCTTTGCCAGTCTCACATTCCGAGGGCTTTTCCGGAGATTCCAGAACAGTATAGTTTCTTGCATTTGCAGATTTCTGCCTTGTTGGCCTCTCTTGGGGTACTAGCTCTGCATAATTAGGAACTACTTTGCTGCTTTGCACATCATGTGTGCCTGCTACAAGCTTCTGGGGGCAAAGCTCAATAGGCTCTCCTTCTGCATCAAATATTGCTAATATGCTCTCCTCGGACTGGGTGCACTTGCTTACTTTTGGCTCCTTCAACAGGATGAAAGGCGTGGGCCGCCCATCGGCAGACTGGGTGCGTCCCTGATCTTGCCGTAAGTATTTTTGCTTGAGGAGCTTGGCAGCGTCCCTGGACAGCCTCCTGAAGTCCCTCTCGGCTTGCTCTGGCGGCTGAGCCGCCCGGACGTCGCCGCACTCGGAGTTGGGTTCCGACACGTCGATGTCAGAGAGGCGTTTCGGTCCCTCTGGGTCCGACGGGCGGAAGTGCAGCTTGGATGGTTTACTAAAAGCGGATTTCTGTCCCCCTTCGGGCAGAAAACTGTTAATGAAGCTCAGGAGCTTCTCTGGACGCTCTTTAGAGTCAGAGAAACCGGGCTTCTCCGCCACGAGACCGGAGGCGCCGTCCCCTCCAGCCCCACTGTCCTGCGTCCCCTCCCAGCTACACAAACTGTCTGAGATGCTGTGGGACAGCCTCTTACAGTGAAACCAACAGTCCTTAGTGGGGATGTTATCTCTGCAGCTGGACTGTGCCAACTCATCGTCAGCATCATCGGAATCATAAAAGAACTGCTTGCAACGAGCAGCCGAAGTTCTGCCAACATGGGTCGGCTTAGAAACCCCTTTACTGCCACTCTTGATACCCAGAGAGTAGATGCCCTCGTTCGAGTTCATGCAGTCTTTGTAGCCCGATCTGGAGACCTTAGATGAGGCGGAGGAGCTCCTGTGTTTCCTCCTCTGGAGCTTCCTCAGTCCTTCCAGGATGTGGCTCTCTTTGCACCTGGTGGGCGGCTGCTCCTCTGGAGGTGCGCAGATGTTACTGGGAGCGGACGAACCCAAACTCAGCCTCTTCTCCCAGGTCAGAGACGACTTTGGGGCAAAGACGACAAAGGTTAAAGGAGGAACAGTATACCTTTTAAAGTCATATTTTGTGAGAAAAACTCATTTTAATTCAGCTTTTTTCATTATTGGATCTCAAAAGCACCATTTGGAGTCACGGTCATCAAACAGAACGCCGAAAGATAAGGGATTAATTAGGGCCTCAGAAGAACAGGAAACATGACGAGTTGCCATTTGTGACTGTTTTTGCAGAACCGATGTTTTTCAGAGTGAAAGGCTTTACCATTTTCCCACAGGAGCGTCCATCATTCCAGGTGTACGAGCCGCTGGAGAACTCGCTGCATGCGCTCGACAGGGACAGCTCACTGCTGCTGCAGCTGCTGCGTGGGTAGACGGGCGCCGGCGCCGTCAGATTCAGCTGGCTCAGACACTTTGACGCAGGGAGACTCGCCTTTCCGTTAGACTGAACCTCCTTTAAGGATAAGAGAAGAGACTTTACTGGTTGATGCAGTAACTGAATAATTCGTCTGTTTTTGCATTGAAACTCCAAGTTGTATTTCTTTTTGTCATCGATTTGCGTACTAGTCAAAGATGATCGATTAGCACTCACCATATGTGTTGGGGTTGAGTCTCAGCTACCACCACACCAAATCTTAGCTCAACATCTGTATAACTGTGTGACTGAGTTATAGCTGTTTGTGTTTTTTATGGTCAATTAGCTGCGGCGGCCACCTTAAATGAGGCTGACGCCAAAAGTTAATCAGTTGTAGATGCAAATTTAGTCATTACTAACTGAGACTTTAACGGTTCATGAGATATTTTGCTAACGGACATACAAACACAGCTACATGAATGAACGATAAAATAAAGGTGAGCAATAGCAAACTTTAGGGAGGGAAAAAATGAGTCAGGATAAAGTTACAAAAATAGATTTCTACTGAATTTGGCGAGCTAACGGCTAATCCAAGAGGGGCCAAAACCAAAGTGTCCAAAACCCTGTTTTATAAATCTTTATGTTGCCATTGGTTTTGTATTTTTTCAGTCTTTCCAGCAGAAATATAAACTGGAACTGCTGCAGCTCTCAGTGCTGTAAATAATCAGTCCGATGAAGACAAATGCCCTGAAATGTATGAGGTAGACGTTCATTTAATCCATTTTTGTTTTGGTCGTGCTGCGATTTGCCGTTAGCTCGTTAGTCCTGTCAGACTTAAACCCCGTTTCTCCAAAATAAGCCCAATTATTAATAAATAATCTAAAATAAAATGGATAATTTATTCTTTAATCATTAGACTTCTACATCACTTTCAGTTTTCTAGGACAGGTCAAAGTAGGACATAGGTCAAGTGTCCTACTTTGACCTGTGTCGTAGACATTTAACCCATCGAGCACACAGGTCAAGATTGGACATGGGTCAAGTCTAGGACACGGGTCAATTGTAGGACACAGCTCAAATGGATGAGACAGATCGAAGTAGGACACAAGTCAAGTCTAGGACATGGGTCAACTGTAGGACACTGGTCTACTGTAGGACATTGGTCAAATCTGTGACACAGGTCAAGTGTAGGACACTGGCAAAATCTAAGACATGGGCCAACTGTAGGACACAGGTCAAATCTGGGACACAGGTCAACTGTAGGACACAGGTCAAATCTGGGACACAGGTCAACTGTAGGACACAGGTCAAATCTGGGACACAGGTCAACTGTAGGACACAGGTCAAAGTAGGACACTGGCAAAATCTAGGACATGGGTCAACTGTAGGACACAGGTCAAAGTAAGACAAGTCAAATCGAGGACATGGGTCAACTGTAGGACACAGCTTAGGTGTTGTTTAATAAAAGAGCTAAATTGTTCTTTATTCAGTAAACGTCTACGTCACTTTCAGGTTTGCATTAAACACTTATTCACAGAATCCTGTGGTTATTAACAAGCACAAATAGGAGCTGCAGCAGCAGCTAGCTGTAGCCCTTCTGGTGCAGCCTGGGGCACTTCCTGCAGGACTGTTATAATATTTCAGCTGGAATACCCATGTCACGTGAAACGAACAACAATTTAAAGGTTTATAAAATAACATTCAGCTAATTCTGGCGTCATTGGAGGCGTTTCAAGATGGCGGCCGTCCACTTCGGCCTGAGCCCCGCTGGGATCAGCCGAAATAAACTCATTCTTCAAACCGAGGCTGTCATGTGCTGTCAGGACGACAAATGTTTATCAAATTAGACGGAAGGCACAAAACGCCATTTTACTAATCTCAAAAAAAGTGTCACTTATCAACTAACAGCCTCTTTTTAAAAAAAATTTCCTTGACATTTTAGAGGACTGGTTATAATTATTTAATCGCTATCCTTTCTCTGTCCCAACAGCACCCATTAGAGTTTATCAGGTGGCATTCTCCAAGGGGTAAAAGGGTAAAAACTCATCTTGAAGCCTCGATGCATAATACATAAGATGACTAATGTTCCATAGAGTCTAGCGGAGTCATTTTTACTGTCCGAATCGATAGTTTCTGGTAATATGACAGGGATTTATTCCTCTTAGTGCCAAGTGATACCACTGGATTTTATTTTCAGTCTGTATCTTAATATGTCGCAGTGATTTTTAGTTTTTTTTTGTGTTTTTCAGGCGGTACGGACGGGCGCGTCGTTCCTCGTTACGCTTACGTTGGACGGAGAGTCGGCGCTCCTGGAAAGCAGGAAAGCCTTGCTCCTCTCCGGCTCCAGGAGCAGATCAGCCGCAGACAGATCCATGATCCGGGAGTGGAGTTTCTGAAAGTCAAAAGGAAAAAAGGACACGCTACAGTGAATTCTTTTTTTTATTTTTTTGGCTTCGGGGAGCTCAAGAGATTGAAGTAAGCCGTCCGCTGTAAGATCTGAGATACGGCAGATTGGTATGAGGATTTTTTTTATTGATTCTTTGTCCTGTTTTCATCAAACCCAACTTTCTTTGAAGCTAAAACTCTTGGATGAAAGTTTCACTCAAAAATAGGGAATAAAGCAAAAATAAATACTCCATTTTATTTATTTCTACCCATCAGATTTCCTCCACTGGAGCCACACGGAGCTCCGATTCTCTCCCTCAAAGCCATTAATGTCATCAGGCAGAAAAAAAAAGTGAATAGGAAATAATTACATCGGGGGATTGGGGATTCGTTTGATTTTCTTTCTTCTTTTTTAAATTTTATGTGCAAGTCTCTTTCTCTGCTGCCGGTTAACTCTTGCGCACGAGGAGGGGAGCTCGCAAAACTAAATACATTTCCACATATTCATCTCAGGACTTAATTACACCGGATTCCCTGCGCTCAAATTAAGCTGGAAATACGGAGTCGAACACTTGATCTTCGGCTAAACTTCCTGCCAGGAGCCGAACTAAAGCTCACTCGAGGAGCGTTTGCGCTGTAATCCTCTCCTCTGGTGGATTTCTGCCCGTTTTATCACTCGCCGCTGAAAGAGGCGAAGCAATACCCTTCGTGCCCGTGTATCTGAGCGTCTGTTAGCAAAATATCTCACGATCCACTGGAGGGATTTTAATGAAACTTTCAGGAAATATTCACTGGAGACACGTCTTCAACTGATTAACTTTTGGAGTCAATCCGATTAAAGATGGCCGCAGCAGCTAATCGATAATAGCCACCACAAAACTGACTATAACTCAGTCAGTTTTACAGATATTGAGCTAAAACTGGATGTGGTAGTAGCTGAGAGTCATCCACAAAACATACTTTGAGCATTACATCTCAGGATGTCGCTCAGGGTTAAAACTGGCACGAAAGGCGGCCGGCGTTTCCCTTCACGACATGCCAGGCTTCGGTTTTGTTTTGTTTTTCTCCTTTTCAGTTATTTCTGTCAAAGATGAATGCTCATGTGGTGCTGTCGCCAAAGAAAAATATCAATATGAACAGAAAAAAACCCCCAAAACAAAACAAAGCAGCAATTTTTCTTCAAGATCCAACTCCAGTTTTATTTCTTTGGGCAAAATGCTTCACTTCAAATCGACTTTTTGTTTGTTTGTCTGAAATACAAACCTTTGAATACCTAGATCACATGTGACCAAAACACAACAATCTTTTTAGTCTATTTTTTTTATTTTGTGAAAGCTTGTAAAGCTTTTAGAGCTTTTCTGCTCATAGAAATGAAAGAAAAGCCCAAATTGTGCTCTTTTATTGTGCTTTAAAGGGATAATCCATTCAATTTTAAAGTGATGTTCTGTCTCATCAATAGTTGGTACTTTATTAGCGGAGCACGGAGTAAGGAGGAAGAGGGAAAAGTCTTCCTCCAGGCTAGGCTAACGGCTATGTTAATGAGTGCCATTTTCTTTTGTTTTTCGGGCTATAACCAGAGAAATTATTTTATTAAAAAAACACAAGATTTGGCTAGCCGTTAGCCTAGCCTGGACAAAAACCTTCGCCTCTTTTTTCCATACTCTGTGCTCTATGACTGATAAGTACAGAGTATAAAGAAAAAGGCGAAAGTCTTCATCCAGGTTAGGCTAATAGCTAGCCTGCTAGCTAGCTGTGTTTGTTGTTATTGTTGTTTTTCAGGTTTATAAAACATCTTTCTACCAGTGTGAACAAATGCTACATTAGCTAATAATAAACATCCACACTTCTGCAACAGTTTGGCTAAAAGCTAGCCAAACTGGAGCTCATTTGGCTAACCGTT
Organism: Kryptolebias marmoratus; assembly: GCF_001649575.2. NCBI lineage: Eukaryota > Metazoa > Chordata > Actinopteri > Cyprinodontiformes > Rivulidae > Kryptolebias > Kryptolebias marmoratus. Next base: position 8,552,912 of record NC_051452.1, on the reverse strand, counting down.
AGCCTAGCTTGGACAAAAACCCTCACCTCTTTCTCCATACTCTGTGCTCTATGACTGATAAGGTAGAGAGTATAAAGAAATAGGTAAAAAGTCTTCATCCAGGCTAGGCTAATGGCTAGCATGCTAGCTAGCTTTGTTTTTCATTCTCTCAAAAACAACATACCAGTATGAAAAAATGCTACATTAGCTAATAACAAACATTCACACATTTGCAACGGTTTGGCTAAAGGCTAGCCTAACTGACACTCGTTTGGCTATCTATTAGCTTAGCCCGGATGAAGACTTTTGCCTGTTTTTCCACACTCTGTGCTCCATGACTGTTGTCACAGCCGATAGGTAACTATTAGACTGATTAAAGCGTTTCAGATTATTGGATTGTACACAACAGGTTTCCTCTCCAAGGTTCGAGGCAGAGAAGTAATACTGAAAGCTTTTGAGCCTCCCTGCTGACGTGTTGCAGGAGGCCATGATCTTATCATTGGGTGCTCGATTTCACCTCCTCAGCATCCTCATCAAGGATTCAGTCAATAGTGACACGGGGTCACCGGGGGGGAGACAGTCGAAGGAAATGGTAGATGACAAGGCCAGCTTTTCCAGGTTCAAGGCCGCTCTCAAAGTCAAAGATGCTAATCGGGAAGTTCTCGTTCAAAACGATCGCGCAAAAAAACGATGGTCTTTTAACGTCGGGGATGGCTCGTTTTTAGCTCGACGCCTTTTCCGTGGGACTCACAGAAGAAGACAAAAGGGCTCCCCGCTCTTTTGTTTTGCTTTTGCTTTTGACAGCGGTTATATTTCAAGATAACGAGCAGCAGCAGCAGGAGGCAGCTCCCAAAACAAATCCCTCAGTATCGGCAGCCCCTGTCAAAAACCTCAGAGGTGGACGCCGCTCGCCGCCGCGGCTGAACGGAGAGAGAAAGGGCCTGCATCGGCCGATCGCGTTCAAGTCCCATTTCATGCAGCCATATTGGTTTTATTCGTATAATTGGTTCATGTTCCCAATGACCATCTTGTTTCTTCTTTTTTTCCCCTCGATGATTTGGTTAACATCTACAACTTATCACAGCTAATCAACAAAAATAATGGCTCTAACTCAGCCGGCTGTGCAGATATTGAGCTAAAACCAGGTGCGGTGGTAGCTGAGAGTCATCCTCACGTAGTCCGAGCGCATCTCGCCACATCTGACCACGGTAAATTAAATTGTGCATGAAGATATTTCTAAGGTTTCACCAAAACGCCTCATTTCTCAGCAGCTTAAACGGCACGAACGGCGGTGAAATCCAAGGCTTTTAGTTCCAGATTAGTGAGCTTTAAAAAGAAAAAAAGAGACTTATTTGACACCTGCCCGTCATATTTAATGATCGGGACGACTGACGTTTCCACGCGCTGAAAGAAAACGTCTAATTTAACACTCAAACCTTTATGAAGGGAAATAAATTACACTATGGAGGAAGCAGCCCGGCAGGAAGGCAGGGAAGGTGCGCATCTGGTGTAGTTCCCGTCAAAAGAATTATGGTTCTTTATCAGAGGAACCGGAGAGGCCCGCGGGGGGAAACCGGGGACCGTTTAATTACTGATAAGCGAACGGTCCAGAGCTGGATGGGGAAACTGAACGCTCATATGGTTGATTAAGTCTCCCTCTGCTCAAGGCTCCAGAGGAAAGGAAAGGGAAAGAAGAAGAAAAGATTCACGGGGGTTATTTTTATGTTTTTGTTTGACATTATGCTCCGTTTTTACTGAGCTGGAACTCAAATTAATAAGGAGAAATACCCAAAAGATGTCACTGCTGATAATTCGCTGCAGCACAGGAACGCTAAGAACTCAAGGAAATACGAATCGTGATTAAAGCTAACGTGGTTTTTAAGTAATAACTTTTTCTGTGTTTACTTTATTTGACAAAAAACAGAGATACAAATCGATGCGGCTTAAGAAAATGGAAAATTACAGCCGTCAATAAACATTTCCATATTTACACGTCTAAAGCTTAACCATAATTTATATTAATTTTATCCATTTTTGTGCCCCTTAACAGAAAAGGCTTCTTTTTTTTCAGCTTTCCTGTCTAATTTCTTTGTGTAAATATGGAAATGATGTTTGTTAACCCAACCTCCGGACATGAAGAGTCATGTTCCCCTCAAATCCACCAGAAAGCTACATTTTTTTAAAAATACCTTTAAGACAAAATGCTCAGAAAACGCTTACCTTTGATAAAAAATATACCTAAAGTCAGAGTAAATAAACGGTTTTTGTTTTTATTTTTAAAATCCAATAAGTCACAGATACATATCCAACAAACTGCCCTGATGTTTATATTCACTTTAACTTTATGCTTTATTTTAAAGCTGGATACTTAATTAATATAATGTCTGCATATTTCAGTGTTTTAACTTTCAACTATAAAACGTTTTATTTTTCTCCTTTTTTACACGATTGTAGTCTTTTCTTCTTGACTCATGTCAAATGTTAAAATGCATTTTGTAGTTTTAGTTTTATGACGTCACCATTACTGCCCCGGACGAGCCCCCGTTTCGGCCAACGCTTGTTTCGTTTCGTGAACAGAAACGGCTGCTTTGACTGCTGTCAAGATGGCCGCCACAGCTGGCTAGACGCCTGTCGTGTGCGTTGATGACGGCGCCTCTCGGCTACTACGGCGGCCATCTTGAATGAGACGGGCTCTGAAAGTGGTTCGTCCGAGGATTCGGTGTCATTCAGTGGTTCTTAGATATTTTGCTAACATTGCAGACAGATATTCTCCGTCCTGACTTTATTTTGTTTGATTTTTATTCTATTTTTTTTAATTACAAACAGCTGAGGAGAGGATGGATCATCAGTAGGATGTTCTCGTCCTTTGTCATGAGGATAAAAATACTTTTTTTTTTTTTAAACAGCTCTCTCCCACGTAAGAACTTATTATAAAAGCTCTGAAGCCGTCATCAAATCATGATTAATTCTTACACAAAAAAGACGAGGCTATTAATAATAACAAGCAGGTGGGCCACCGAACCGCCTCTCTTCATCCGCTCACAGGAACTCGTTTCTTTAGACTTCAGCTGTTTGTTGCTGCTTTTCAGCTGAATCGCGCCGGGAGTCATTCCAGGCGTATCTCATCGAACTCATAACACATTAAAACAAGCTGCAGCAGAAAGGAGGGGGCAACAAGCAAACAGAAACACAAACGAGAACATTTAAAATATGGAGACGTTGTGACAGGATGAAATAATGGGAACTGAAGTGTTCAAATATTAAATATTTACTTCGAAAACCCACAGATTAGTTCAACTAGGGCACTAAAAAGGTGAGAGAAATTAAATTTCTCTCTAAAAGCTCAGTTCTGTCCTGATTTAGGTGAAGAAAAAAAACGACTTAATGTTCAAAAATAACACTTCACCGTTTTACCGAATGTCTGCCTTTCCCAGGCTCACCCTGAGTGCTTCACCTTCGCCTCTCAGCGCCCGTACTTCTCTGCTGGCACATCTTTCTCCTTCTCCACTTTCACTCCACCTGTCGTCCTGCTCTTATCTAACCCTTCCTATTTTCATCCTGATCTCTGCCCGTCTCCTGTCTGCTCGGACTGGCAGCTCCTCTTCCTCCTCTTCTCCCTTTGGCATCTTTTTATTTTCAGAAAAAAAAAAAAAAAAAAAAAACGGAACGTTGGCAGTTTGCACAATTATTTGAAATCCTCCTGTTCAAGCTGACTTTATGGCCTTTCAATCCACTGTGCAGCTCTGCTTTTGTTACCAGGAAGAGAAACTTTTACTCTCCAGTAGACTCCCGTTTGGCCCAGATCCTAATGAATGCAGAACAGATAAGTTTGGAAACTTCGAGCGAAGCTTTCCTTTTAAAGAACCGATTCAATCATTTGCAGCACGAGGACACAACGTGAAGAAGACGGCCCCTGAATCTGAAAAATGAAGCCAATGTGGAAGTGCTGTTTCTTTTTTTTAAAACACCGGCCAACAGGGGGCGAGAGAAAGAACGGGCAAACGTTTATCTTGTAATCTGAAGGAACCTCTTTAAGCGAAAGAGTAAAATAAACATCGAAAATGGGGAGGGGGGGGGGGGGG
>NC_051452.1:8519855-8548828 GCF_001649575.2 Kryptolebias marmoratus | reverse complement strand
GGAGTCGGGTTACCTGGAGGAGCAGGTCCGACGCGGGTTTGATCCTCTGCTGGAACAAGATGCTCAGCGCCCGATTCTGCTGCTCCAGGTCGAAAACTCGCGTCCGCAGCTTCAGACACTCCTCTCTCAGATCCTGAGGCACAAATTTGGTCATTCATTAAAACAAAAACCTGAATCCTGTCGTTCTGACAGTCAGAGTAAACTTAAGGAGCAAACCTTTTGCGTGAGGAGTGCCTGCACGACTTGATTGGCGACCTTAAAAGAGACAGAAACCAAACATGGAGTCGTTAGAAACATTTTCCCCTCGGGTTCCCGGCGCTGTGAGCCGTACAGTCGAGCCGCTCCCTGATCGTTGTATTGACAGCTCTGAATTGATGTCGGAGCAGAAGTGCGACCGGTTTAAGTGCTGTTGGGCCTGGCGCTTGGTCTCTCGGCGGCTCACACCCTTGCCTGCACGCCAGACCACAAGGCCGGCGGAGACGCAGCTCCGATTACGGCGCATCGATTACTCATTAATGGCGCGTGAAGCCGCATCGGCTCCTCGGAGTGCTCTGGATTATCGAACGGCGGCGGGGAGGGCGACGAGACGAAGGTAAATATGGTGCTGCTAGTTACCCACCTGCCATTAACTCAAACAGATTCGAGTTAACGGGCTCCCTGGACTGGACAGGAACGACAAATACGCCACTTTCGGTTCGTTACTGAGTCTGAGTTCCCAGTCCATGTCCGATGCGGCTCCTCGTCGCTTTCAACTCCCCTTCCAAGCCTCCTCTTTCATCCGCGGGGAAATCTGCTCAGTCCGCCGAGCCCGTTGGTTCGGACCCCGTGTGATTCAGGGAGCTGCCAGGAGCTGGGCGCCCTTCATCCCTCCCCCGGCGGCGTGGCTCCCTGAACACAACTTATCAGGCTCTCCCAAATAACCCGAGGGCAGAGAGGTGCTCTCACCAAGTTATGGCTGTTAAACACGGACTGCGGGAAAATTAGGACCGAAGACAAAGAAAAAACGACTTCAAGAGCGGGCTTTGAGTGTTTGTACACAACCGAGTGGGAACTCTTTTTATTTAACACCTATAAAAAAACCATAAAGATCTCAGGATTATATCTGAAACCAGGCAGCATTTTATTGGCTTTAGCTTTATGTAAAGTACCAGATCAACATATAGGATTGACTAAAAAAATACATTATATTTCCAAGTTCACACATACAGGATGTTTATTATTATTGGAGAACTAAAAATGTCGAATCGAGCCGGCTACGGCAGCCCAGAAGGGACGAACCAAACGACCGCAGGGCGAAACTTTGAGTCATTTGTTTGCAGACGCTTCAGTTTCAGGGTCAACGGGGGCGTTCGATCGGTCGCAGCTCGCAGATTGAGACACTAGATGTCGCTGTATCCCATATGGAGATACTGTTTTAGGACCTGCTACCTGTACGACCCAAGTAAGTGGACCAGGTAAGAACCCAGACAGTACCCGGCTGCGTTATCTAAAACTTATTTCTTTATCCCTGATGGAAACGGATCAGTTTCAACCTCTGATTTATCGTCTTTGTGCCATTTTCTAACTGAACTCCAGGTTAAATTAGTTAGATGTTCCAGTTTCAGCCAGTAGTTTCTGTTCCACCATTGCTTATTTGAGTAATCAATCCCACCCTTCACCGACCTCTCAGATGAAACTCCCTCAGACTCTCGCTGTAACCGAACGAACACTCACCTCGTCCAGACAGCGCTCGTACTGCTCCCTCTGGCTCACGTTCTCCGAAGCCAAGGCGGAGTTCTCCTCCTGCAAAAAAAAAAAAAGAAAAAGGGAAACGAGCCGTCTTTAGTTGCACGCGGCGCGGACAGAACAACACGGCCGGGCCAGCGGAGAGGAGACGTCCCTCACAAAGGTCAGGTGTCAGCTTTGAGCCGGGACGCCCAATAAAACGAAATAAAGAAATCGCCGAGTGCTGCGGGGAGAAAGGTCAAGGGGATGGAAGTTACGACGCTGAACTTTTGTGCTGCGAGAGTTTGGACCTAATAAGAATATCTTCTCCGCTCGCCGAGCGCCGGCCGAGGCGGGCGCTCTATTGATCTCCGGGAGTTTCCAATTTGTCAGCAGCCGGCTGCGCATTAGGAGCTGTCAGCCTCCTGGCTCCGCTCGCCCTCTGCTCTTTAACAGAAACTCCGCAGCTCCTGGTAAAAACATAATTACAAGCCCAAAAAACACCAGCGTGGGCCGACTAATTAAAGCTTCTGAGACTCGATGCAGATGTAATGAAAGTAATTAAAGGAAGCTGATGGGCTCTTAGACGATCCTCATAGGTGGGGGAAACCCCCCCTCCAGAAACGTCCTGACTGCGTCTAATATTTGTTCTACAAACTAAAGCCAACAGAGGATAAAGAAGGTGACCTTTTACATCCACGTGGCTCCAGTCAACGCTGCGTTTTTCACCTTCTGCCGTCACTATCAGGCAATATTTGAAACGTGCACACATCAGCTGCAGCTACGGAGGTGTTCAGCTGGATTTCCTGTCCCAACAGATTTCTGTTCATCGGGACTTTTGCTCGCAGAACGCCACATTTGGGGTCGTGAGGGGAAAACCGGTCTCCATTGGAATCAAAACGACACTTTTTTAACGAACTCTTAACGAAATATGTCGTTTTGTCGTTTGTTTTCATTTGTTTTTGTCCATTTTTTTGTTTTATTGTCTAAATTTACCATTTTTTTTAAAGCCCACAGCCATTCAAAGGTGGGGCAATCATGTAACAGCTACACTTAAATAAAAACACTGCTGGATTGGAAAGAAATAAAAAAAAAACCAACACTTTTCAGTTAACTCTTAATGAAATATGTCGTTTTGTCCTTTGTTTTCCTTTGTTTTTGTCAATTTTTAAGTCTGTTTTTTTGTTTTATTGTCTAAATTTACAGTTTTTTAAAAGCCCACAGCCATTCAAAGGTGGGGGAATCATTTAACGGCTACAATTCAATTAAAAAATGCTTTATTTATGTTGTTGTAACTCATCATCCTGGTTTCGTTAAAGGAGTTGTTATAGATGCAACTCTACCATTACTCGGGTATGAAAGGTGGTGGGCGATATGCATTCCTTCAAGGAAAGCCGGGCTTTTATTTTGTTGTTTTTCTCTCCTCGGGCTCCAGTTCCAGGCGGCGGCGGCAGCGGCGGCGCGTGCCCGGCCAAGCTAATGAGCGGCGTCAGTGGAGCTGCAGGAATCGGAGGCGAGCGCCGCTCACTTAGTGTCAGACGAGTTTATGCACAATCCGAGGCGGTGATGTATGGCCTCCGCTTTGTTCCTCCCCGCTCCGGCCGGCGGCACATCCATCACCCGCTCGGCCCGAACGGAATAAAAATGGCAGATGAGTTTTGATAAAGCTGTTCAAACGCGTCAGGAATGGATTACCGGGATTGGCTGAGCAAACCTTCGCAGATAACCAACGGCGTCCAGCCGTCTGAAACTTTCTGGTGTTTGTGTGAAGGAAGACGTTTTCCTGTCTTTGAGATCTAATTACTTCTGAGTTTGTCGTCTTTTCTGAACCGTTCAAATCAAAACGTTCAGCTAATCCAAGCTAATTTTAAATATTTTTCAAAATATTTAATATTACTTACAATTTTCCCCCCACAGAAATACATTAAGATTTCTGTTTAAAAGACAAAAACATTGTTTTCTTTAAAATCTGCTTCAGCAAACTGGAAGCTGTTTTTAGCTACTTTTAGCTTTTACCTATCGCTCTGCAACTTAGCTTTTAATTACCATTCTGCTTATTTTAACTTTTGGTCAGCCTTTTGCTATATTTAGCTTTTTATATACTTTTAGCTTTCAGCTACCCTTTGTGCTTTTAGTTACCATTCTATGTCTTTTAGCTGTTTGTTAGCATTTTGCTATAATTAGCTTTTAGCTACCCTTTTGCTATATTTAGCTGTTTATACATTTTAAGCTTTCAGCTATCCTTTGTGCTTTTAGTTACTATTCTACGTCTTTTAGCTTTTAGTTAGCATTTTGCTATAATTAGCATTTAGCTACCCTTTTGCTACATTTAGCTCACCTTTTGATACTTTTAGCTTCAGCTACTATTCCACAGCTTTCAACTTTTAATGACTATTCTGCTTCTTTTAGCTTTTAGCTAGCCTTTTGCCATATTTAGCTTTTAATTAACATTTTGACTAATTTAACCCCTTAGCTACTCTTTTGGTTACTTTATAATTTAATAGACTTTTGCTATATTTAGCTTTTTATATACTTTTAGCTTTCAGCTACCCTTTGTGCTTTTAGTTACCATTCTATGTATTTTAGCTTTTTGTTAGCATTTTGCTGTATTTAGCTTTTAATTAGCATTTTGTTGTATTTAGCTTTTAGCTACCCTTTTTTTACTTTTAGCTCACCTTTTGATACTTTTAGCTTCAGCTACTATTCCACAGCGTTCAACTTTTAATGACTGTCCTGCTTCTTTTAGCTTTTATTTAGCCTTTTGACACTTTTAGCCTGCTTTTAAAGTTTTTAGCTAGAATTTAGTTAGTTTTGCTTTTAGCTACCATTTACGCTTTTCCTTCATTTAGCTAGTCTGTGTCATATTTTTAGCTTTCGTTACAATTTTGTTTCTTTCAGCTTTTAGCTCGCCTTTGCCTACGTTTAGCTCGTCTTTTGATGATTTTAGCTCGTTTTTAGGCGGCGTTCTGTTTCTTTCAGCTGTCGTTCAGCAGAAGATGTAAATCCTGACGGTCGCCCTTATTAAACGAAGGCGGAGCCACTCAGGAACGGCTGGAGGTCTAACTTGATGAAGTCTGAGACCTTTAATTGCTGTGGAGATGATGGGGATGTGCGTCCAGAACAATCGTCTCAGATCACCTCAGCGGCTCAAGGCGCTCAAATCCCGGCGCGCGGAGATAAACAAACCAGAGCTGGAGCGCCGCCCGCCGCCCGAGGCCCCGGCGGCGGCTCCGCTCTCCGAACACGAAGAGCTGCAGGGTTTGACGAGCCGTCACGCTCTCAGTCCGACGACTGGCAGAGGAGCAAACAGGAAGGGGGGAAGCTGCTGAGATAATCACCTCCAAGGTCCTCAGGCGCTCGAGGAGGAGCTTGGCTCTGTCCTCCCCGGCGTCTTCCTCGGGATCCGGCTCCTCCTGCGTCGCCGGCCGATCGCGGCCGCTCTCCTCCTGTAGCTTCTGAACTTCCTCCGAGAGTTTTTCCTGACGAAGACAGACAAAACCAGGTTAGAGGGGGGTGGGGTGGGGATTTGGCGAGTCGAAACCGAAGCAGATGGAAAGACGGCGCTCGAACAGAAGCTGAGACGAACGGTTAAAAAAAAAAATAATAAAAGGAAACACGAGGAAGAAGCGATGAAAGGCAAGAGAGATAAAAAACAGGGAGAAGATCAAATGGGCAGATGGAGCAACAGCTTCCACAACAAAGCTTCAAAACATCCCATAATCCCTAATCATGTTTCTCTTGTTTTCTAAAGAGCAGCAGTGACCTTCAGGGCTCTTTAGTTTGTATTCTGACGATCCACTCCTCTCCCTCTTCACCCTCGCTGTGGATCTGCCAGCTGTCTCCCGCAGTCTATTCTCTCCCTCCTTTTCTTTTTTTTTCTTGAAGCTTTCCAGCATCTGTGATCATTAATTACTGCTAGTAATTAGTCACTAATTAGGCTCCGAATGACTGGTAAGCACCAAACTGCAGAGAGGAATGGGTGAGGTGGCAAGAAGACGGAGCTCACGTTCGCCGGGTCATCCCCGGAGCCCCGAGGCGCTGATTGATTCCCCATAAAAATATGACGCTGAAACAAACAACTGCCGCGACGGTTCCCCATTCCCAACCAATGAAGACGGTGGTTTGGCTGATCGTTTACTTTCTCCCGACTTCAGAGGCTGCTCTGAGGTACGCCACCATCGACCACCGTCAGGCCCAGTTTACTGCAGTTTTAATAAATGCAGTAAATTAAGTTGGTTTGCATTTAAATATTTAAATATTCCATCTTTCTCTTCAAAGCCCTGGTGGGAAAAAGCTACGGCACAGGAGAAAAAGGTGGTAAATTGCACTTTTTAATTACTGAAGAACTGATTGCCGCTCAAAGGAAAATCCCGTTGGAAAGCTTTGTCTCAAAGCCGAAAAGAAAGCGCCTCGTCCCACTTTGGACGGGGACTATTTTAATTTGTCCAACCAATTGGACGACGTTCTTCCCAGCAGGGACGAATGTTTGAGAAAACGCCAAATTTCGAGGCCCCTTCAGGACCCCTCCGAGTCATGGAGACACTTCGAGGGTCGTCCTGTGAGGACTTTTTACCTGCAGCTTCCATTAGGTTTGCTTCATTCTGGATGATGTGGTGGTTTATCGTTAAGATGGCAGATTTTGGGGTCCAAGTTGGGAGTGGATCCATGACCTGGGGTCCGGCGTGGCTTGGTTGTTCTGGGTTTCAAACGGGCTGCGACGTGACACCTGTGGCTTTAGCATCGTGCTAACGTGGCCTGACCCTCCAGCGATGTGAGGGGCGCATAGCCAGGGTTGCAAAATTCTGGGAACTCTTCAAAGTTGGACACTTTCCATTGGCAGCACGGCGGTGCAGTGGTTAGCGCTGTTGCCTCATGCACAGAAGTACACAGGTTCGCCTCCCGGCCTTTCTGTGTTGGGTTTACATGCTCTCCCCCTGCATGTGTTGGGTTTCCTCCCACAGACAAACTTTAAATAGGTTTTGAGGGAGAATGTCTCGTTTGTCTTTCCGGGGGACCTGCGATGGACCTGTCCAGGGTGTCCCCCGCCGGAGATCACCGCAGCCCGGAAATGACCCGGAAAGGAAAAAGCGAGTAAAGAAAATAAATGGATGGATGTAAACCAAAAAGATGCAGTTTGTTTAAATTACCCCCCGATTCCCAGATAATTCCCATGGAAAGTTCCCCCATTTGGAATATTTCCAAAATTCCTCAGCTCAACTTCCCGTGAAAAGGTTCTGGTAAGTCTCCTAAAGTTTGCCCGGAAGCAACCCTCATCTCAACAACACGGGAAATCGAGTAAACTCCATTTGTCGAGTCCTCGTTGTGAAGCAACAACATGATGACCCTCACGCGGGAGGTGGTTCAGTTAATTTGCTGCGATGCCACGTTCCGGTAGGTCATTTTGGGGGGGGGCTTAAATTCATCAGCCAATCAGGACTCATCTGCCGCTTTTTGCCTTCGTTTTCCATCAAATACACGATAGGCAACGTGAAACGGACCCCATTTTCCTGCTTTCACACAAAACAAAAACACGAGCGCTTTTCGAACGCTTGAAAATTCCCTAAAACTCCCAAATGTTCAGAGGTTTCTGCAGTTTTTAGGGCTGAGGTAGTTTCGCTTGGCTTCACTGTTGTGGAGCTTTAATGACTGACTTTAAGCATCTTTTTAAAGGTGTTAAAATAAAAACAAGACAGCCTCTGGCTCGGTGAGGTTAATGCGTTTGTGCTTTCATTTCACTCCGCTAATTTGCATTTTGTTTTAAGGCTGTTTTTCTTCTTTTGTAGTTAAACATTCACTTTTAATGTAAAGAAACAGATGAGGTTCTGTCCAAATTGCGGAAAACTGATTAAACACGGGCCCCAAATTTTACAGAGAAGAAAAAAAAAAACAAATTGTTTCATTTTTAACGTTTAAATGCAAGTTGCAGAATGCCTCTAGGCACAGAAAAAGAAGCCCTTTAAGTTGGGAGAAGAAAGTCTAAACTTTTAATTAAAGTATAACAACAACAAAACATTTATCCTGAATATAATTACGTTCATCCTTTCACATTATTGTTTCCTTCCTGCTTGTGTTTTTTTTTGGAGCCTTTATTTGGTGTAAGAGGGGTAAAATAGCACAGAGTGTCATCTGTCACGGCGCCCATCAGGTAAATTTGTCATCCCTTCAACAGATGGCTGTCAAAGCCACAGATATCGTTGCTTAATGTGCTGCAGAAAATCAAGATTTGCAGCTCTGATGGATGGCTGCGGCTCCGCTTCCGCGTATCCAAATGCCGCCGCGAAGATGCCGCCGCCCCGTCCTAATGGGAATCCTTCACAGCGGTTTGTTTTTCCACCTTGATTCAATCTCGTCCAAACACATATTAGGTTTTCAATCTTGTTCGATTCCATCGGCCAATTGGACTCAAGGTGATACTTTACTTTAGTCACGGCTTTGTTTTTTTTCCCCCGTCTCCTGCTTGCCGGTTTCGGTTCAGTCTGAATCGGTAATAATCTCCCAGAGAGGGAGTGTGAGGAGGAGGAGGGAAAAAAAAAACAAAACAAAAAAAGAAAATGGGAGGGAACCCTGTCCCTCGCGCTGCCCTTTCAAGTTATTGAGTTTGTCTGCTGAATACACAGAGCAGAGCTGCAGCAGGAGCGCCGCTGCTTGGTTAAACAGCGGCTGGGAACAGAATAATCGCCATCCGTGTTTATTCTCTCTGACAGTCGGATCACAGGAGGGAAGTGCGTGTTTACATTCACTCTGTCCTCCCCATCACTGTGGAAATGAGCAGTTTATACCCTTTAAATGTTCAATAAATGAGTTCAATCATCTCCTTATGCACACACGTTGTGATTTCTTCGACAGTTCGTGACGACTGATGTCTCGTTCATCCTCAAACCACGAGAAATGACACTTCCTGTAACCGCTTCAGCATCGACTACAGATGTTTTTAGACCGTTACATCTGTCTGCTCTGTGCTATTTCAGCCGTTCATAAATCAAAATGTTCGTTCAGGAGACAGCTACAGGTTTTATGACTTTGATATTTTTCCAAATATTTCACTTTATTTACAAATACTTATCCCATAGAAACACTGAGATCGCTTCATGCTCAAAAATGGTTTCATTTTACTTAATTTATTTTTGTCTAATACTACTTTAACTTTTAGCCACCGTTCTGCTACTTTTAGCTACTTGTAGGAAGTAGCTTGGCCATTTGTTGCTTTTAGCCAGAGCTACTTTTAGCTAGGCCCTTTGCTACTTTCAGCTAGGGCTACTTTAAGCTAGGCTCTTTGCTTCTTTTCGCCAGGGCTACTTTTAGCTAGGCCCTTTGCTGATTTTAGGTAGAGCTACTTTTAGCTAGGGCTACTTTTAGCCAGAGCTACTTTTAGCTAGGCATTTTGCTACTTTTAGCTAGGGCTACATCTAGCTAGGCCATTTGCTACTTTTAGCAAGGGCTACTTTTAGCTAGGCCCTTTGCTACTTTTAGCTAGGGTTACTTTTAGCTAGGCCCTTTGCTGCTTTTAGGTAGAGCTACTTTTAGCTAGGGCTACTTTTAGCCAGAGCTACTTTTAGCGAGGCCTTTTGCTACTTTTAGCTAGGGCAATTGTTAGCTAGGCCCTTTGCTACTTTTAGCTAGGGTTACTTTAAGCTTGGGCTACTTTTAGCTAGGCCCTTTGCTGCTTTTAGCTCAGGCTGGTTTTAGCTAGGCCTTTTGCTACTTTTAGCTTGGGCTAAAGCCAGTGAAATTCTTTTAGCTGGTTGCTGGGAGGTGAACCTTCGTCCCAGTTCCAAATCTCTAGAAAGACTCAAACAGGTTTTGTCAAGAACTTATTTGTATTTTGCTCCATCCGTCATCTTTCAGCTCTGAGCAGTTTCCCAGTCCCTGCTGATGAGTGACCCCGCGCACCATGATGCTGCCACCACCATGCTTCGCTGTAGGGACGGTGCTCTGACTTCGTCAACCAGAGGGTAAAAGTCGGACGTGCGGGTTACCTTATAGGCCTTCATGATGTCCACTGTGTCCACAGCAGTCTGCTCCAGGACACCCTGATTCTGCAGCAGCGACCGCACCGTCTCTTCCATCCTACACACACACACACCATTCTGTTAAAACCACAAGCAGATCAAAATGACATATACGTTGGAGGAGTCCAGTTGTTTTCATTTTAATTCTCTTCAGAAGATGACAGGGAGTCCAGACTCCTCAGCCACAGTAATTAGAACTTGTAACGGGAGCTGAGGAGGAAGAGGAGGGGTCCGGGTGCACAGGAGGCTCAGACGAACCTCAGACTCTGTGATGAAGGACAGTAAATGTCTCCCACCGGCGCAGAACCGTAAAACGCCTCCGCAGCCTCCACCACCGGAGTCAAACTAAGAGGCACACAGGCGGCCGCTTCACCGTTTCAGCCGCTCTGCGTTCATTTCACTTAATTTTTCATTGTGTTTACGTTCAAACAGCTTTATTCTCTCTTTATATTTATGAGTTTTCCTTCTCTTCGGTGGCTGAGGAGTATGGGAGCGTCTGTCACCTCCAACCTGTTCTGTCTTCACGTTGGTCCCAAGACGGCGTTCAGAGTTCGTGCCGCCATTTTTGCACTCAAGCCTCTCACCGATTTTTGTATTTGTCATTTTAAACAAAGGGACCTGAACCTATCAGCCTTAAAAAAAGTACATTTTAAATAAAAACATGAACAGATTTTATTAAAGCCCTCAGAAAGTAATCATCAAACGTACATCTACAACTGATTAACCTTTGGAGCAAACTAAATTCAAGATGGCGGCCCCAGATAATCAACCATAGCACATAAATGGCTATAATTCAGTTAATTTTAAAGATATCGAGCTAATACTTGGTGTGGTGGCAGCTGAGAGTAATACTCTGAGCACCAACAGACCACATATAATCTTTGTTTAAAACTCTGCAAGAAAACAGGTGATAGTTTTTGAATTCAGTCAGCATATTTGGTCATTTTGCGGCAAGGGAGTCCGTCTGAACGATGTTTAAACCCACTGAGGAACTGGCTGTCCACTCCCTTGCGTGCGCCGTTTGTGAGCCGCCGGAGAACCTCGGGGGTTATATCACATTTAGATGTCTGAGATGATGGGATGCCGGAGCCGTCAGCAGCTTTAGAGTGATGAACAGACTCTGAGGTCCAGTCGAAATCATCAGAAATGGGATCTGGGTTGTTCGAAATGGATCACTGCATCCCTCAGCTGTCATTTTCTTTTATGAACCGTCCATAAACGTGCCCACGCCGCCTCTCTCGCAAAACACAGAGCATGAAAAGAGATTCTTCTTTTTTTTTTGTTTATTTTTGGGAGGGAAAGGGGGGGACTGACTCCCGCCTCCTGCTTTGTTCACTTCGCAGGGAAGCGCCACTCTCCGCCCCCGATTTATGCCATTTTTTTTTTTTCGGCTGCGTGACTCGAGTGCGATCAGCGGCAGCGGAGCGAGCAACTTTGAGCGTCAAAGCCTGATCGGCTCGGAAAAAAACAAAAAAAACAACCTGCTGCCCCGCGCCGCATGCAAAGCAGACGCCAAAAAGGGTTTGTGTGGAAATAAAGCGAGCCGCGCAGGACCTGAAAGAGCGTCACGTCGGGTCGGGGAAGACGACGCCGGAGCCGGCGTAGAGCGTGAACAGGAACGGAGGGATGAAAGGCGCGTTTAGGAGCACCGGAGGAAAAAAAAGGATCTGATATTATTCAGCGGGAACGATCGGATTCAGCCTTTTTTGTGTTGGCTGTGACTGATAAGCTGTGGCGAGCATCTTGGCTCGAATGTAAATGAAAACAGAAGTTAGGCTCGTTTTTAGCTATGAAGCATTTCAGCGGACAGAAAACGGGTCAAGTCGGCTCCATTGTTGTTGTGGTTTTCAGGGCCGATGGACACAAAACAGAACCATTTATATTTGCTAAAAGCAGTTTTTAAACAACCTCCACGATGGGAAGTGCTTTTAAAAGCCCAGGATGTAGCTGCCGGTGCATCGGAAATCAGTAGAAAGTGTTGTTTTTAGTGGTGCACGGAGAAAAAGGACGCCAATAAAGCTGCGAGCGTTTGGAGATTTACACGTGTTTTAATATTCACATGCGAGAACTTTTACGTTTTCGATAAAGAAACGCTCTGCGATGTGTGTTTTTAACTGCGACGGACCCCGGACGCATGCTTGGCGGGGGGAGGGGGGTGGGACGAGCAGCACGGCGCTATCTGCGCACCATCTGTTCGGGCTGAGCCATAAAGCTGGCTGTAATCGGGCTGCGAGCTGCCGAACCGGAGCGTTGAACGGGCAGCAAGGCGGAGCCGGCGGCAGATTGCTGCCCCCCCACCCCACACACACACACACACACACACACAAACCTGCAGAGCGAACAGGACCAGGACTGAGACCAGAGACGGAGACCTCCTTCCTCTTCTGTGTCAAAGAGGTTAAAAACTCTTGTTTTTCAAAATAAAAGCCGGAGCTCATTTCCTTGAAATGTAGCCGTTTTGATCATTTTGTGCAGAATCACAAGCTGTCACCTCAGACTGCGTGTTGGGAATGACTCTCAGCTACTACCACCTGCTCCGTCTGTTAAACCGACCGAGTTATGAGCCTTTTGGCAGTGACCGATATAGAATGGCTGCGGAGGCCATCTTGAATTGAGGCGACTCCAAACGTTTATCAGTTGTAGAGGCAGATTCAGTGACTCCTCTCTAAAAGTTTCATCAACATCCGTCCAGTGGTTCTGGAGATATTTTGCTAACAGACAGTAAAACCAACATTCGGTCGTCTTTATCCTGAAAACACGACAACCCAGCAGCAACGTGCGCTTCCCCGGAGCTCGTTTTTCCACGACACTCAATACTTTTGATTCATTAAACTCGGTGGAAGCCGCCAACGGGAGTAACGGGAGACGGGCGAGTGATAATTGGTGCTGAAAGGAAACGTGTCAAAATGAATCTGAGATTAAAAACGAGGGGGAAATACGATTAAAGCTGCCAGCAGACAGAGCCGGAGCGGATCGAAGAACGGCTCAGACGAGAGGGGGGGAGGTGCGGGTGGTCCCACCACACCTGTGACCTTCATGGTGCTGACGGAGCACTTTGATGCCTCCAACTGCTGCGGGGAAGGAGCAAATGGTCTGGATCTCCTGGTTTCGGGGGTCCGAGGTGGTCCCGGACCTGAAAGGGGGTCTTTGTTTCCAAACAGACCCGTTTTAGCACAGATGTGCTCCGTTTTATCTGATTCTGTTCCATTTAATGCAAGAAAAAAAGCAGAATTTGAAGTTTAGAGGTGGTGAGGAGGGCGGAGGTTCTGACTATGGTCAGAATTCCTAAAACATCTCAAGTTGAGGTTTCCGAGCTTCTGGAAGGCGTGATTTCTAATTAAAAGCCTAGTTTTTCTCGAAGAAACCCCCCCACCCCCATCGGATTGTGTGCCAAAATTTAAAAACACCAATCTTGATTTGGGGAAGCAGCTGTAGACGCACATCCAGGGATCATTTCCTGAAAGCTTCATTAAAATCTGTGCTGTGGTTCACGAGGTATTTTGCTAACAGATATGAGTGCCTGCGTGCGATAATTTTCATCCAGTCCTCTTCCACAGCTGCCTTCGCCGATCATTTCTCATTAAAAGAACCCAGAACTTGTTCAGTCTTTCGACAGCCCCGAGCCCCCGAGGATGAGTCAACAAGTTCTGGAAAAACGACAAAAGTCCAACAAATAGGGCCTTTTTTTTGGCATCATTAGGACGGGTTCTCGGGAACTGGTTGAGCCTGAACGAAATGTGCAAAAGCTCTAACTGTTGGTTGATTTTTAACCGCGAACCCACACGCCGGGAAAGGATTAATTAGCTGTGATGTGGAGTTATTATCGAAAACACAACGAGCCGCTGATGTCACTCCGCGGCCGCGTCACTTCCAAAAGCAGTAAATCCAGTTAAGTGCGCGACTGGACGAGCTCCCAGCAAAACGTCGCTGGAAATAAACAGAGTGATTTGTCATTGCTGTAACTTCAGGACCCCCATTTACATGGAAGAGACGGCACACTAAATGCTTCTGATGGATGGGAAATATTCCTCAGATGACAGAACATTACTTAACATGAACTTGTTCCGCGTGATAGTGGGAATAATCACGAGCTGGTATCCAACGGCGGACCGAACGCATCGCCGAGGGAGGAGAGAGTGAATAAAGGACAAAGAGGGGGGGGAGGGTGTGTGTGTTTAAAGAAGGGGGGTGGTTATGGAGGTGAAAGCCAATTCTGACTCTTCTGACCCTTAAGAGATGAGCTGAATTTCAAACATTCATCAGCAGTCCAGGAAATACCATTAAGGCTCCAATCAATTTTCAGCCATGAGGTCTGATGATCTTCACACACCGCTCCCTCCCTCACACACACACACACACACACACACACACACACACTCTTAAAAAACAAAGCAATGCATCTCCATTTATCCTTAAAGGGACAGTCTATTCATTTTTTGTTAAACAGTTATCAATAGTTAGCATCTTAGCAGCCGGAGTATGGAGGAGACGGTAAAAAAGGGTTCGTTTGTCTATATTCAGGCTTAAACAAATCTTTCACAAACATGACCGCTACATTAGCTGATTTTTAACCTCGGTGCTTTTGCGTGACACGGTTTGTTCAGTTTGTCTCGGTTCTCTCGACCGAACGACGCCTGTGTTGCAACGCTAATGTGTGCCTGAAGCCCGAAAATCAATAAAAACTAGCACTTCTTTGGCTAGCCATTAGCCGAGCCTGGACGAAGACTTCTGCCCTTTTCTTGACACTCGGGGCTCAATGATTGCAAGTCATCAGCCGTGACATCAAACCGCTGACTGAACCTTTAAAGACGAAACGCCAAACGCTTCAGATGGAAGGAAACCGGTTCAAGGAGCTGGAAACAGCCGGACACCAGCGTCCCCGTCCACGGTGGGGGCAGTTTTATGTCAACGTGGACAGAGAGGACCAAGAAAGAAAGCTACCGCTCTGAAGGTGACGCCTTCAAGCTTGGCTAAAACTTGGACGAGCCAAAAGCCTCCTGGAGAAACGACGAGACAAAGATTGAGCCGATTCGTCACAATATCAAGAAGTTTGTTCGGAGGACTCAAGGTGAGGCTTTCAGAGCTAAGGACAATGTCAAGCACGGTGCACAATGGGGTTGGTGCATTGCACAAAAGGAATGGACTCAAGTTCTTTAGCTTCACCTCAAATCATCGGCTGGAGGGTGTTCTAAGAGGACAAGGATCCCGAACACGTCAAACATCTGGTTTGATTGCAGAAATCGTTAAGCTTCTGGAGCGGCGTTCCCAAAGCCCCCCGATCTCAGCGCAGCGGATGATTAAAAGCCAAGTTCGAGCCGGGAAACCGACCAATTTAAACGAACGCCTCCAACTCTGCCGAGAAGTGTGGTCACACGTCCAGTTAGAGGTCAAAGAGGACATGCATACATCCAAATAAATACAGCCATACATCTGAACGTGTGATTCGAGAAAATCCACGATAAATTTAAACCTGTGCCCCCAATTCTTGTTTTTACGAGAAGCATTCAGAGCCCAAACCTCCACTAGGGTCAGGAAGACCTTGTTTGGATCTGGATCACCACTAAAATTCACGTTTTTTTGGGACAAGCCCAACATTTCCTTAAGCTTTCATCAGAATCTGTTCATTAGTTTTTACATAATCTTGCTAAAAGAGGTGTATATTGTATTCCACTCTGGAAAAGGAATGGTTCAAATAAATCATTAAAAGTCCTAAATTGATACAAAATTCAAGCCTGGATGTAAGTTTCTGACCACAGCTCTACAACTATTTCGGGGGGGGGAGCCCCTGCTGGGAAGCAAGCAATCCGGTAGTTTTGGATCAGATCAGTCTGGGATAGAGGCACAACCGAAGGACAGGGATCCCCCCCCCGTTTTATCAGCCGAAGTGTCTTTGTGCACATGCTTGTGTGGGTCTTCGCGGGCGATTTAAGAGGCTTTGGTTTTTGCTAAAATCAACACTTTCTGTGCGAGGCGAAGCCGCCACGGAGGCTGAATTACGGAATTACGTCTCGGAATTCCTTTTTTTTTTTTTTTACAAAATATGTCACTTTCCAAGCACAGGTTTTCGGCGTCTACTCGCGTCATTCCCAGCTCAATTCGAGCGGGAGGAGCTGCTCTCCCAGCTGGATATTCATGCTGCCATCATTGCTTGGCAACAGCTTCGCCGCATCTTCATTATGGATTTTCACTCGTGAATTCTTCGTTTATGACAAAGAACCCACTCGTTTAAGGTTGAAAGCAAAATAAAATGATTGAAGGTCTTGAAGGAACGCATATCACCCGCTTTTCATGCCAGAGGCTGAAACTAAAAACGTTTTATGATGAGAAGGAAACGAGCCGTCGCTGTTTTGATCAAACCATGAATTTATCTCATCTCATGCGAGATCTCACAAACTGCATTAGCCCTCTGGTTAGACGTTGAGGATGACTCCCAGCTACAATCACGCCAAATTTCAGCTCAATATCTATAAAACTGACCGACTCAGAGCCATTTTGGTGTTGGCTAAGGATGACCAGCTGTGGTGGCCATCTTGAATTGGACTGACTCCAAAGGTTAATCAGCTGCAGATGTTCATCCAATAAATATTTGCTGAAAGTTTCATTACAATCCTTCAAGTGGTTCCAGGTATATTTTGCTAACAGACAAACACAGCCGACTCCAACAGTTGAAGGCTAAGTTTTAAGAAAAGATCTTGCACAATCAGTTGCTGCTCAGAGTATGTGTTTGGGGTCAGTCTCAGCTAATACCACACTAAGTTATTGCTCAATATCTGTAAAATTCATTAAGTTATAGCCATTTTTGTGTTGGCTAAAGTCGCTTAGCTGTGGCAGCCATCTTAATTGGGGTTGATTCCAAAAGTTAATCAGCTGTAGATGAACATCCAGTGATAACGTTGTGAGATTTTTATTTAAATCCATCCAGTAGTTCATGAGATATTTTGGTAACAGACAGACAAACGTGTCTCACTTCAGGGCGATAAGAATCTGAGTTTCGCCACGTGAACCGCTGAGGAAAGCTTCGACGGTGCCAACGTGAGGAAAACAATTTCAAGTAAAACTCATTCCGCCGGTGCTGCCGAAAGCTCAGGTTGACCCAAACCCTCTAATCAGATTTCCCCGGTGAACAAATGTAACACAGCAGAAGCTCAGGAAGTGATACGGAGAACAATCACCCCGGTTGTGTCGCCTAATTGAGGCCGTCGGTGGGCTGTGTGTGTGTGTGGGGGGGGGGGGGGACCTCGCGTGACCGCTTCATCAACAGCAACAATCGCCTTATCCGACTGCAAAACTGTTCGTTTCGGCATGGAAATATTCCATTCTCCTTCCCGGCAAATCACTTCTGTACGCCCACCGGGTGATTGCCGAGCTTAACCCGAAGCTAAGCCCCTCTTATCCTCTTAGAGCCGCTTCGCACAAACCGCGCAGGAGACCCTTTTTCTTCGACGTGACCTAAATGAGCGAAAGGGGAAGAAACGCCGTGGAGCCAGAGGCCTTCGCTGAGAAGGTTGCAAGCCGGGTTTACAGCCGTGCTCCAGTCATGCATGTTACGGCGGAGATGCATTACCGAAGGTCCGCGCCCTCTGGCGACCTCTGACCCCCAACGACAAGGCACACATGCGAGAGATCAGGAGGCGGCGGCGCTCAGCGGGCTTCACATTTGCAGACGAGCTGCCGCGACGAAGAGATTTAGGTCGCACCAGATTCCCCTTCGAGGTCAACTCCAGCGCTCTTTGTCAACTTTAAACGCAAACGTGTTTCGAAATCGCGCGCGCCGATCTTTCAGGGGAGCGCCACGCGGTCCGCAAAGACTTCGAATTAAAAGGAACACGTGGAAGGAAGGGAGCAGATTTCGGCGCTTCACTCATCCCGCCACTGGTTTCATTGCATTTGGAAGGAATTTAAAGAGCGAGTCCACGTCACCCGCCCCACCGTGTTCGCCAAAGGAAGGGAAACCGTCGGCCTTTAAGCGTCTCGTCAGTCAGTTGCAGCCACGTGTGTCCCACATCCAGACGTCCCAGTGGGAAAACCCCGGGAATGGGGACAGCAGGAGCCTCGACGGCTCCCAGGAGGGATCTTTGGGAACTTTCGGATGGTTAAACTAAAGAGCAGGAATGGGTTATTAATGTCAGGAATAAGTTGTCAATTTAAAGACTAGCTGTGAAAAAACAAAACGAATGAACCACAACATCAGAACTTAGCAGATAGAGGCGAAAAACCTTGATCATTTATTGATTCTAGGGACTTTAAGGGGGAAATACTTGGATGTCAAACTTTTTCTAACGATCACCACCTCAGAAATCCCCAAGCTCTCCAAGTACTGTCGTTGTGAGACATTAAAAACAGGAGAACAAGCTTAAAAGCTTATATTTATATCTGAAATAATCACACAAACCGGTCAAACCCCTAACCGTGCTTGAAAGGTGTGGTTAAAGGTGTGATGGTTCCGTGGATTTGTTGCCCCGCCACAACATCCGCAGCTGAACTCGTGTTTCGATTAGTTACCAAGTGGATTTGAGATCATAATTTTGCTTGACCCAGTTGTTTTATAGCTTTAACTTAAAGTTTAGCTTGTTTTTAATTTAACTTGTAAACAGTTGAGATTGAAATTTCATCTGAGCACCATCAGTGGTACTTGTACTACAGTCGGGGAAACTCTGTTTGAATCTTCTAACCTCGCTGGATAATGTTGACGACTTCAAACCCCAATATGTTTCCAAAGAAAGACATAAAAGTGAACTTGTGGACCGAGGCAGCGTACAGGATTGTCATCCCACAGCTGTAGCAGGTAGTCACAGAGCTGAAATGGTTGATCTATGTCAGCGACTCGGCACGGCGACTCCGGGGTGTGATGTAGTGATAACAGATGGTCTGCGTGACCTGAATGGGAGATTACAGACGCGCATCTTTATGGGTAGCGCTCCAACTCACCCCCAGTGAGTTATATTCCAGAAGCCCCGGCGGTCCTGCGATCCTGGCTTGTTTGGTTTAACCGTCAGGGGACACATCCAGCTCGGCCGGTGATTTACGAACAGCCAGAGGCGGTTTAAAGACTGTTCAGTGAAAGGGACTAATCTTTCAGAAGACACCCCTCAAAGGTCCCGCATCCTCTGTCCTGTGGCTCAAACTACTTCTGCCCTTGGAAGGAGATAGTTCAGACACAGAGCGGCCATAAGCTTAAAGCTGAATAAGATTTCAAGAATACAGCTTGTAGGTTGAATGTTTTTCTCTCTCTCTCTGCAGAAAGCAGGGCGGCCCAAAAATGGTGCCAAAATACAGTTTTCAAATACTGCTATAAGTTATGGACCTGACTGGAAATGTGTAAATATGTTTTAGAGGAAACTCTCAAAGTAATCCCTGGATGTACCTCTAACTTCTGGAGTCAACCTGATTCAAGATGGCCACGTCAGACAACATGCACTTCTTCAAGGACTGATAGTTTTTAATTGCTATTAGAATTGGTTTAGCATTAAAAAAATTAATAATCCCCAGAAAGTAATCAATTTATGTCCACTGATCTGCAGGAAAAGGTGCCTTTAAGGTCTGGTATTTCCTGCTTTTACTTTGAAACAACCGGCTTATATAAGACAATACATTCAGGAGAGGGAAACAGCAGCTGATCTATATGTGTCAACCCGAGCAGCCGTCAAAAAACCCAATCCACACAGCAACCATTAGGTCAGTTACATGTGGTTACGGCTTTAGGCTACAATATGAGCGCACCGGCGAGCTGACGTCCCGATGCGCCGATGGATGCCCTACTTCCACAGGAGCTTGTAATCTGACCTCTTTCAACAACCAACAAACATCGTAACCAGCATGTTTAATCCGTGGCGGAAGTTCAGAATATTTGTAGCTGTGTTTTAAAAAAAAAAAAAACAGGTTAGTGAACGATCAACGGGTTCCTCTTTAAAGAAATCAAGGGATTGATGTCAAAGCTCTCCTAATTTAGAGCGAATGACAGAGAATAAACGCAAATTAGGTCTAATCAGACGTAATTCCCTGTTCAATTTGAGTTAAAAGGCAGGGATGAAACAGAGCAGTAAAACCCTTAAAAATCAGGCGTTCCCCAAAATAGTCCAGACACGTATTATCTATCTAACAGTCCTCGTTTCCACGAGGAAGTAACTTCAAAAGGCTGCCCCCTTCGTCCGGTTATTGACCCCAGATGTGCAGTCTCGAGCATGGTTCTGACTCAGCCGAGCAAATCCTGCAGTCGCCACCAAATTAAAACACTTGGGCCAGGGGTGGCTGGATGCTCGGGCGATCAGACGGGAGGTGGGGTGGAGGGGACCATCGATCGGCAGCGAGTGCTGGTCCAGCTGTGCCGTCCTCTGGAATGGTAATGAGAGCAGCACATGGGCGCGTACGGCACGCCGCGGACCGTGGAGGGCTCAACCCGAGCGTGACTGTCCAAACAACCCGTCCCCTGCCCGTTCGCATCGTCCGCGCACGTGTCCTCACATACTGAGCGACGCCGGGCGTACATCTGCAGGCGGCCGCCGCCGTTGTTAGTCGAGTCGTAAGTCAAGCAGAGGGGCCCTTCAAGACTGTTATGATCCAAAGCTGAGCGGAGCGGGTCGGCTGTGAGCGCCTCCGTTTTGACAACGTGCTCACGTGTGCTCCGAGTAACCTGCAGACCGGTTATATCGACTCTTAAGGACCTTTATTTCCAGCTGACTCCTAGAAACATGGTTTACCTCGACTCCCTATGAGGTCTGAGCTCCTGTGTGCCAGAAATAAGGGCCTAATTTTCACATCTCACGGAAGGAAATTCCGTCAAAATAAAGGCTTGAAAATGATACGACCGGGAGACGAAATGCAACCAGAGGGACTTTGCTGCAATTTGTTGACGTTAGAACAAGCAGAAACCGTCACCAGATGCTAAAAATCAGCAATACTGTGACTTGAAGCTAAAGTTTGCAACACAGTAGCTAAAAGGAGCAAAAGAAGACAAATGGAGCATGTGCGCTGAGGTGGATTTTAAAGATAAATGGTTCTGAAGGAATTAAAGAGATCTTATATTAAAGGGGAATTTGTTGCAAATAAAGTCAAATCTATAAAGTTGACAAATACCAAAAGTAACAGCGGATTATTCCCGATGGAGCTAAATGTTTGTTATATCCTAAAACTTCTTGATTGGTAACTCAAAGTGTAGGAAAGTAAACGCTGATTCGACCAGAAAACATGCAAATGTTGCACAAATCATCTTGATTGTTAGATTTAAGTTGCCTTAAGGTTGTCGTTACCTTAATCCTGCCTCTCTCATCCTCTGGTCCAACACGGGGCCCCTGGTGGCCCCCATGTGGTCATCTTCCCTCCTGTCTGAGTGGCCCCGAGGCATCCGAATCTGCCCTCACTCGTTCATTCCTCGAACCACCCAAAGCACCCATGTGCCGACGGTTCTGCCGAGTCCTCCGCTAATCCACAGCGAGACTTGTGAGTGGCGGGGGAGCCTTTGGGGGGGGGGGTTGACCGAAGTCAGGAGGGGCTGGGCATGTGACCCACAACAGGATAAGAGCCCAACTGGTTGGGGGAGGGTGTGTGCGTGTGTGTGTGTGTGTGTGTGTGTGTGTGTGTGTGCACCTAAGTCTGGAGCCGAGCGGTCCATTTAATTAGAAAAAAAGTGTGTCCAGTTCTGGGGTTTCTCGTGTTACAACGGCTCAAAAACAGTCCCGAACGGACAAAAGTTTGACGTCTTTTAAAGTCACGTCTTTAGCCGGCTTCTCCAGCCTGGCCCGGGGGTCCGCTCCATCATCGGGACTTGGAAGCGCAACCCCAATTAATTAGCAATACGCAAATCAATCGCCGCCCGAGGTCAAACTGATCCCGGTCCATTTAAAAGATTGGAACGTCTGCTTAACATGATTTGCAGGTGTTATTTGGAAAGATGCATCGACGGACCGAGGTTCCTATTCCCCCCAACGCACAACAAATAACCCGTCTGAATCAATCAGGAGACGTGCAAATAACTGCGGGCTGACACGCGCCTGATGCAGTGCAAGCAGCAATCGGAGCAAAGTTCACGGCAACGCACTTGTGGGAACCGAGCGATCCATTTTTTTTTCCATTTTACTGGTTTTAAGCTGCTAATTGAAGCGACCTGCACTGGTGGCCAAATACAGGACGACGAGGACACTGTGGGACTTTAGAGACACTGAGGGAAGTCATCCAATGAGCTGCAGGTAGGCTGGTTAGAAACTGAATTCAGGTGTTGGCAAAACCAGGAAGTGATCGACGAAGAGCCCAAAGAGAGCTGGTGCAACAAAAAAAAAAAGTCTTTAAAGCAACTGTGTCCGGTCCTGGTCCTGGAGGAACACTATCCTGCAGGTTTTGGGCGTTTCTGTGGTCTCTGCAGGACTTGAAGATCTGCTCAAGAGCAGAGAAACATCTAAAACCTGCAGGATGGTGGCCCTCCAGGACCAGGATTGGACACGGCTGCCTAAAGGACCGTCTTTCATGCCACGGCTTTAGGCGAATATAGTCTTAGTCTGAGAAATGACAAAGCAGCAGCCATTTTGGTCCAACCTTGAGAATAAAATCTCGTATAATCACTCATGTTAAATTTTAGCACAATAGTCATTTTTGCGTCGGCTGATGTTAATCAGCTGCAGACGTACATCCAGTGATTACTTTCTGAGCAGTAATCAATAAAATCCGTCCAGTGGTTCATCAAATATGTTGGTGGCAAAAGCATTATCGTCCGCTTCAAACAGGAGAGAAATAACTCAACTACAATCACTTTAACGAAACAGAAACCATAACTTTGGACATTCATGACCCCATCAGGAGACAATCGGGTGCAGAGAAATTCAAACAATCCATTGATGAGACGGAGAAACGCCACCATCTGATTGGACCGTTGCCCCCTTTCTGCTCTGAGAACACCACCCTGATTCTTGGTGCGTGACGCTCGGTGAGCGCCATCCATCTGGGCGACCCCTGCCAGGCCCCGGAGATTTATCCGTCTCCGCGGCGACCCAATCAGGTTTAGAGCTCTCCGCAGAATGGCTGTACTTTCTCCTAACGCTGCTCGCTTATCTGCTAATCCATCCCAGCATCACTGCCCCCCCCCCCTTTCTTTTACTGCGTTTCCACGCGTCAGGCTGTGAGTTACCTCCACCTTAACGACAACGAGACCCGGTCGGAGGACAGGTGCAGCCAGCCATGTTGGAAATAAAAGCCCGGTTCGGACAGCGGGGCTCCGTTCTGATTTATGCACCTGGGACTGAATTGCTTTAACAGCTGGAAAAAGGCCCCACGCTTTCTATGACCCGCTACTGATTCGCCGAACACAGGGGAGTTAACTGGAAAAATGAACCCGCCGCGGCCGGACCCTCGAGCGCGGCGTTAAAACCGAATTTCCCAAACAGAGAGATCCACCATTCGGGAGGCATCCGCGGAACGTTTTAAAGACGTGATAAATCTCCGGAATGGCTCCTAAATATTTCATTCCCCCCCCCCCCCCCCCAACGTGACTCTGCCCCCATCAGTGCCGTTCGCGCCGGGACCATTAAAACGTACAGGATCCTCTCTGCAACTTTAATGAGAAGATAAGCAGTCGATGCGAAACCCTCCCGCGCAATGAAGCGCTGAATGCCTATCGCCTAATTATGGCGCAGCCGACTTTTGATTTGCTGTCACACTTCAGCAGCTGCGCGGCGGCGGCGGAGGGCGGAGGGCGGAGGGCACGAGCTCGCGGAGCACTTCCCTGGCTCAGACGTTCTGCTTCTCGAGGCGGAAGACGTGAATCGGGCGATCCTTCTGTCGACGTCAAGGTCAGGTGCTCGGGGGGGGAACGTCACGGAGAACACGAGGATAAAAGATTCTTCTTTTATTTCTAATCGTAAAAAAAAAAAACATTCTTCAAACATCTGAAAGCGGATAAAAGAACCCAATCATGCAGCTCAAATAGAAATGTTGCGCTTCTTCTTCGGGGAAGAGGTCCAAAGTTGTGAAAGAACAGAACTCTCTTTAATCACAAAACTGCTTCCTGTTTTCTAACAGCTTTAATAAAAACTGGTATTCTTCTTTAACCCTGCTTTTAAAGCCGTCCTTCAGGGTTTGCTTTGTTATTCAGAACTCATTGCTCATTGTGCCAAAACCGAACCAAATTACAACACTACCGCCACCGTGCTTCACAGTAGAGTTCTAATTCTTCTGCTTGAATGCTGTTAGCAAATGCAGTTCATATTATTTGACTCTGGTTTTATTTTACAGACAAAGTTTTTTACTGGGATCTTTCTCAAAATGTCTCAATCTGACTTTAAAAAATTATTTTTTAAATATTCTTTAATTCGTTTTATGAAGCAGAAACCCAAACTAGGATACGGATGCTACGTTTTTTCAGTTTGCAAATATAATTTCTAACTAAATTTGAGGCAAAAACGTTTGATTCTGACTTTATCTTCCAGAACAGAGTTTGTCATGTTTTGTCAAAATGCTGCAATGTTCTTCGAGAACTTTTATGTTTTTATGTTTTTACACACCAATCACCGTTTACTGTTTCTTCCCTGATAATGAATGCAAAGATGAGCCGATCTGGGAGCTTCTCAGATCGTTCGAGATGACCTTTGAACCCCTGATAGGTTTTTATTTAAGTCGTCTTTCTCTTCGAGTCAAACCAGTTCCAACTCGGCTTTTATTTCTTCATGTCGGTCGTTAACTTTCACAAACGGGTTCTTTTCAGTTCATAATTTTATTGATTTCCGTTTCCTGACTGAGGTTTTCGGACATTTTGACTCGGGATCTATATTTGGAGTCGAGTTTGGGCAAAAACGTGTCAAATTTTGAAGGATTAAATGTTCATTTTTTAGGATTTCTTGTTTCCCCTCTGATCTATTTCTATCCAATCTGATGGACACTCATTGGATAAACTAATTTCAAATATTTCAGCAGCAGAGCTTAAAGACGTGTCGGACGAATCAGTGTGTGAAGGTGCTTCTTTGCCACAAAAACCATTTAAGCTTCCTGATTCTGTTACAGCTGGAAGCCTTCATCAGAGGTTAGGAATTCTCCTTGATGATGCAAAAAGTTTGTCTTTTTAAATAAAGCCGAAATGAAGCCAACCATCTGAGTGATTAACGCATTTCTGCCCTGATTACAATTTCTTGCAGATGGCTCGTGGGGTACGTCGCTGACTCCCGGTTTCAGTGGCAAAAAAGGAGAGAAGCATCTGAGGCCAGAGGTTTTATTTGGTTATTATTAGGATGTCCGTTCAGTGACCTTATCAGCTGCAGCTTCAGATAACTACCAATCAGTTTAGGTTGTTATATCAAACCAAATGTGGGCGTTTTTACCTGGAGAACTGCTGCTGCATCGACACCATCTGCGCCCGGCCGTGCTCCGACTCCTCCGTCACCTCCCGGAGACGCTTCTCGCTCTCCAGCCGCAGGCGTCGCTCTTCCTCTAGCTCGTGGATCAGCTTCTCTCGCTGCACAGAAACACGAGGAGGACGGTCAGGTCCGCATAAAAAAAAAAGAAAAAAAAAAATTGAGTAAGAAACAGCTGAGGGAGCATTTTGGAACTAATTAGGTTAATTGGCAGCAGGTCAGGAAGAGGAGTGGGGATAAAAAGAGCATTTAGAGGCTGAATCTGTCAGAAGTAATGGGCAGAGGTTCACCAGGCTGAGAGAAACTGACTAATAATAGTGGAACAATGATCTCATCATCTACAGTTCATAAAATCATCAACAGATCTGAAGAATCTGGAGAAACCTCTAAGGTCAAAGGTCAAGGCTGGTTCTGTTCTGCTCAGGAACACTGTCTGTAAACACAGTTCACCGTGCCGTCCACAGATGCTGCTTAAAGCTCTATCAGGCAAAGAAGAAGCCAGATGTGTCTCCTCTGGACCAAAGAGGACAACGGGTTCAAACCATCCAGCCGGCCTCTCTGATGGCATGGGGGTGCATTAGTGCCTCTGGAAAGGCTCCATCACCTCCAGGTTTTAGAACATGTGCTTCCATCCAAGGTGACGCTTTTTTCAGCATCATTCCAGCAGCGGGGCTTCATACAGGAGAGTCCAGGTGCTGAACTGACTTGCCTGCAGTCCGAACCGACCGAATCCGTTTTTGTTACGAAACAAACAAACAAACGAAATCAGACAAAGACTCAGGTCTGCGTCGGTAAAAGCAGAACGTTTTAACAACATAATCACCAAAACCATCTGAGACCAAAGGTTCACCACAGATCTGCGTCCCTTCTGGCCCCCTTTTTCTTGTTTTTAACGCCTTAAGTGTGAAAGAAAATCGGAGCGCCGGGGAGCGATGACATTTAAGCCGTCAGACCGGCTCCGCTCGTGACAGTTTGTTTCCTCTCGAAGCTCCATTTTTTTTTCTTCATTTTGTCATTTTAAGACAGAAAGTTCACGTGAAAATGCCAAACATCATCACTCCCGGGCCTCTGCCATTTCCGCCAACATTTATCTTCACGAAGCTGCTTTTGGTAACTAAAAACAAACAAACAAAAAAAAAGAACATTTCTTCATTATCGGTAAAAAACGACCTCCTAGGATCCAAGCATCCATCGATACAGCAGCTGAGGTTTACTTTTTTTTAACTGAACTGGAAAGTTCAACAAATCTCAGCTCTTTTGCTTTCGCACCAGTTTTTTTTAGAGCCGTTGTCAGCTCTTTTCTCCCACCACAAATAATTGAAAAACCTCCATTTTCAGCTAAAACCGTCTGTTAAAACACAGAAAGTCATCATCAGACGCCCAAACCCCATTCAAGATGGCCGCCACAGCAAGCTGCTAACCCATCCTGGTCTAAAACTCTGGGATGAAGCGGCGGGCGACATGCATTCCTTAAATGAACGCCAGGCTTCACTTTCCTTCGTCTTTTTTGTTGAAGTTTCGCAGACGAGTGAAGCGAAGGATTTCTGCTGACGGAGCGAAAAGAAGAATTAATGTTTACAGTTTCTGCGTAAAGCCTGGCATCTACTGCTGCTGACACTTTATTAAAAATAAAAAAAAAAAATAAAAAAAAAAAACGAAGCAGTTGGCTGCCTTTTCCCCAGAACCCTGCCAGGACTGTGTAAAATATTTGAAACAGCAGCCTTGTAAAATAACACAAACTGGTCGGGGTCCAACACCTTCGCTGCGTCGGTGTTTGAGTGAGTGAGACCTCTTTAGGTCCTGAATCCTCATCCTCAGCTCTTCCTCTCAAGTCTGATCACAGAAAAGCCTTATGGGGACATCTAGTGGTGGAAACCGGTACAACAGCACCAGACTTTTTCTGATTTAGATTAATTGTAAAAATCAGGCTTTTTATGTTCCTTTCCAGATGGAAAATTCAGATTTTTCAGCCATTTTTGACACTTTTATGATCTTTTATCACCCGCCGCCATGAATGACGTACATTAACTGTGTGGGATTGTCTGTATGTTAGCAAAATATCTCAACCAGGAGGCGAATCTTAATAAAAATTTGAGATTTGACATGAAAACTGGCTACAGCTCTGTCAAATTTACCGACGTTGAGCTCAGATTCGGTGCGGTGGTGACAGAGTCGTTCCCAAACTGAGATTTCTGTTTGAAACTTTAACGTGTTTAACGTGGCGGGCGATATGCATTTCTTCAAGGATCGGCTGTATGAGGCGTCTTGGGAGGATTCTTCTTCATTTTTACGTTAACTACGGCCCCGTTTTACTGCGGTTTTTGAGAAAATGACAGATTTTTTTTGTTGTTTAGTTTCTGATCTGACTAAATATTCAGTTTATTTTAGTTTAAGTTAGATTAGAGTCTGAATGGATGAGGGAAAAGCTGGAAAATGCCGAAGTCTAATTCCCAACTTTTCCCCAGTCGGTGTTTCAGGACATAAAACTCCGGTCAGAGTTAAACCAGCTCTGCTCCTCGCCGAGGTCGTAAATCTGGGGCTACTTGGTGGACTCGGAGTCTCCTCCCGTCTAGGGGGGGGGTACTGGACGGACGGCTGCTGTAAATTCAGCCTGCAGGAGCTGGTCCCGCCCCCCACCCGAGAGCAGCCGAAAACAGACGACTCTCCGGCTGATATATAAGCTGCGCATTACAAACATTTTCCAGGAAGCTAGAGGGACGGAGAGGCGTTCCAACTGCAGAAACTGCATTTTAACGCAGCTAAACGCTGACTGCTGTAGGAGCTAAAACTGAGCTGTTAAAACCAGCCGAACACAAGCGGAAAGCTACAAGCTAAAAACTGAAAGCAGCAGACTAGTTAGAGGCACAAGCAGCAAAACAGTAGCTAAAATGAGCAAACCAGATCCTGAATTGAGCATGACATGATCAATTTTTCCTGAAAAAGTAAATTAGGAACAAAAATGACCAAAACAGGAGATGAGCAAAACAGATGCTAATATTAGCAAAACTTAACTGTAGCTAAAAGAAACAAAACTTTAGTTAATAGGAAAAAAAGATGCAAAAAGTAAAATAAAAAATGTGCTCAAATGAGCAAAAGAGTAACTAAAATGAGCAAAAGAGTAACTAAAATGAGCAAAAGAGTAGCTGAAATGAGCAAAAGAGTAGCTGAAATGAACATTAGCTAAAGGAGGAAGCATCTTTTAGCAGATTTCAAAGAGAACAACGTTTTTAAAGGAATTGAAGAGATCTTATTTTGTTTTTGGGAATTCTCATTTTAAAAGGTAAATAATTGAAAGAATATAAAAAGTAGTCTGATTGGAGATCCACCCTTTAACTTCTGATTTTACCTCCATCTGGGCTTTAAATTGCAAAGTCAGTCTGGATTTTCAGAAGCTTTATTCCTCTTTTTTTTTTCTTCCAGTTTGGCCCGTGTGTGTCTGCCAGCAGCCTCAGTCCACAGAGCAATAAAACTCCCCTATCGCTTTTGTTCGATATATAATTTAGGCAATTTTACGAGCCCAAAGGCCATTAAATCAAAACATTACCATATCTTTCTTGCTCGAAACGTTTGTTGTCTGCAGCAACTTTGGTTCTAACTGAAAAACCCGTTCTGTGAGAGAGGAAAGCCCGACACAGAAACGTGCTCGGCAGCTTGTCTGTGAGAATGTGTGTTTGAGTTAATCCAGTCGCTGAGGACGATAATCCTGCCTCTTCGGCCAGCCAGGAGCGGGTTGATGCTGCAACGCCGGCTCTGTCACGTAGAGGGCAGCGTGGCGCCGGAGTAAACAAAGGGGGGGCGAACAAAATAAATCTGAGAGTAATCTGTGAAATGGTCCAGGCAGGGTTTTTATCCCAGTCATGTGAAACTACCCCAGATTTGTGATTTTTTTTTTTTGGGGGTGGGGGGTGGGGGGGAGAGACTAAATCCGACC
>NC_051452.1:8515182-8519296 GCF_001649575.2 Kryptolebias marmoratus | reverse complement strand
GTGTGTGTGTGTGTGTGTGTGTGTGTGTGTGTGTGTGTGTGTGAGAGAGACAGAGACTGAATTGGGATAAAATTTTAAACACGACGAGGATTTGTCCTCCTGGCTGGAACAATAAGACAAAACTCCAGGTGAGCTGCGTCCAAAAGACAAATCAAAGAAATGTACGGAAGCCCGGAGGTGCAAAAAGCTTAACAGATTTAGGCAAAATACGCCTGATAATAATCAAAAAATAAAACGAAAGAACACAGAACAGACCAGCCTTACACAACAACGAGGATATCGCCGCCTCCTTTCATGCCAGAGATTAAATTCATTTTACTGCTGCTTTCATGTCATGCTCAGAGTAGGCGTTGGGGATGACTCTCAGCTACTACCACACCAAATTTTAGCTCAGTGTCTGCAGAGCTGGCTGAGCTGTCATACCTTTTAGTTGTGTTTATGTGTTTGGAACAGCCAACATATGATATTTGTTGAATTTAGTTTTTTTGTTCCGTCACGCTCGATTAAAATCCCGTTTCGTTTTTCCACCTGCAGCTCGCGGACGCCGTATAAATCGTGTCGAACGCGAGCGCTGAGTTAAATAAAAGCCTGCGATGGAGTCGCAGTGGTAAAGGTTGGCGAGCCGAGTCCCGCAGGGCTCCATCAATTCAATTATCACGGAGGGCCTTTACATCGGAGCGCACCACTCCTCCCTCGGAGATTCACGGGCCCGAGAACAAATAACACACACACACACACACACACCAGGAATATGCTAAATCATACGAGTGGCCCATTTATCATTGCCGAAGAGCGCGGCGCCCCCCCCCCCGGCCCCATCCACACACAGGAGCCGGCGATGGTCGGGGTGTTAAAGGGAAAGCGCGGAGATGCGATCCGGGCCCGGCTGTCGGCATCCTGAACCATCACCTCGGCTCCGGCCCCTGCCCGGGTCTGATCATCAGCAGGGCCAACACCTGACCCCCCCCAAAAAACCCGCCACAGCTCCTGGAAACGGATCACCAGGAGGGTCCCCGAGCGCCGGGGCTCCATCACAGCCCAAGGGCCCCGGGTTCGCTCCTTTATCTACCAAAAACACACGTCAGCGAAAAACCAAAAACCATCCAGGAAGTGCTTTTTTTAATCTCAGCTCTTTTTTTTTGTTCTCCATGTGTTCTCCAGTGTGGTAGAACATTAAAGCAGCTTTAAGTTCTGCACGAAACCAAAGGATTTGTTGTAAAACTTGTTAGTCTGTTGGCAAAATATCTCATGAAGCACTGGACGGATTTAAATGAAACTTTCAGAAGGTAAACATGAGACATCTAATTTAAAATCGGACTAAAATGGCTACTTCTGATCTTAAATACATCTTAGATATGAATTCCTTCAAGGAACGCTGTGTTTAAATGAGATGAAACATAAAAATATCTACTTCTAGGCTTATTTTACCCCAGTTCTCGCTTTATGTCGTTACCTCGGCCTGGTTTCCTCCAGAGGAATTAGGGTTTTAAATGAGTGACATGTTTGCCTCGTTTCATCACGAGGAAATCAAACGCCGCGGCCCAGAGGAGCCTGCGTACGTCCACCGTCAGCTGTCAGAAAGCATGACGGGGATAAAAAAAAAATTCAGTAACGCCGGTTTTTCCTCAAAGCCGGGTCGTTTATTTTCCGCACGTTCGGGCAGCCGTTTCCAGCTGGTCGTAATCTTAAATGCTCCCCTCCCCGACCGAACGTCGGGCTCTGCCTTTACGAGTCGCACTCAAGGAAAGCTTGCTGGAGGGATCCGGAGGAAAGTGGGAGACAGAGCGCGGCCGTGTCTGGGAGTTCAGGTGCGAAAAGACTCGGGAGACTGGAAACCCTCGGAATCCAGCAGCAGTGGTCATACGCCGAGCTGTCGTCGTTTGTGGTGGGAAAAACGGGAGGCCTAATTAGTGATTACCGAGCAAATAATTGAAAAAAAAAAAAAAAATTCAAGCAGTTTTCCTAAATGATTCCTAACAGCGGCGTTCCACTTCGGTAGCCGCCGTGTTAAACGCCGGGGGACCCAATTAAAACACACGCTCCGCAGTAAAACGTGTCGTAAAAGATGTTTTCATTTACACTGGCGGCTGCAGAGCTGCACGGGCGAGTTTTATGGCCGTGGCGGTGAGTTCCTTGCAGAAAAAAAAAAAACTCTTGGCGTGGTTTTGCCTGCTAATAATGGGACCGATAACACATCCCTGTGGAACACCGCGGTGAAGGACACTGACAAATGTAGGGACAGAAGTTTAAGGCATAGAGACTAACTATAAACGTCTGTGCTGATGATCACCCAGTGCTGTAAGAGGGCGATGATGTAAGTGTTTGTCTGTTAGCAAAATATCTCATGAACCACTGGACAGATTTTAATGAAACTCTTGCACAGTTTTTATTTGATATATGTGTAAAGCTGACTAAAATGTCAAAATGTTGGTCACAATTAATCAACCTTACCCAACACAAAAATGGCAATAACTAGGTCAGTTTTACAGACACTGGAGGTACAGTTTGGTGTGGTCGTAGCTGAGAGTTGTCCTTATTGCGTGCTCTGACTGCTAACGGATCATCTTTGTTTCAAACTTTGGCACGGAACGCAGCTTCAGTCCTTCAGCGAGCTTATCAAAGGGGGTCAGGGATTGTAGGGTTCTTCGCCCGGTTAGTGGGTTCCACTTCACGCTGGCAGCACTTCGACAATTATCTCCTCCGTGTCCTCTCTCTCTTCCTGCCGAAGAGCCGTGGCGGCGCTCCGAAGCCTCCCAGGAACGCCAGGGAGCGAGAGCGAGGGCGACGGGGGGAGTCCAACGGGGATAATCCCAATTTCAAACGGAGCTTAGCGATATCCCCCTCCTCCTGTCTGGCACAGATAACTCACCCTTCCATGAGCAGACACCCATTCACTCAAGTCATAATTAGCATCCAGCTCCTCAATGGCGTCTCGCCGCGCGGCCAAGGGTCGATTTTTCTCGGACCGCGCTGAGATTAGAGGCAGGACGTGCTGACAGGTATCACCTTTAGGCATTTGAAAAGATCAAGAATTAAATCAGGTGTCCGAGTGATGTCTTTCTTTAGTCACGGCCGCCTTCATTTCAGAGAGACAATTATACGCTTAGCCACAACCTTGGCAAACAATGGAGGCTTTAACTCAGTTAATTTTACACAATATGAGCTAAAATCTGGTCTGCTCATAGCCGAGAGTCATCCAGAAAAGACACCCTAAAACATTGCCACTGATCACTGGAATCAACGCTGTTTGTTAGCAAAATGTCTCATGAAAAACAGCTAAAACTCAGACTAATTTTGGCTGATTTTCCCCCACATTTTTTGACAGTTCAGCTAAAATGATCAAATCTTGTTCTTTTTTTTTTTTTATAAATTTATATTTACAGAAACAAAGACTTCTTGAGACTCTGTATCCTGATAGGACGGCGCTGGCTTTCTGCGCCATATTTCATTTTGTTAACGAGACTATCTTTTATTCTTGAATTAAAATATTTTACACTAATTGCTCAAAAACAGTTTTTTTTTTTCTATGTTTACAATGTTTTTAAACAAATAGAGGAAGTTAAAAATCTAGACTAATTGTCTGGCTAAGGGGGACCACTGGGGGGGATAGCAGATTTATAGGGGTGAGCATTGCCCCCCCTGGCCCCCCTCTTGGTGGTGCCCCTGCACAGCTAATCAGCCTCAGCCTACAAAAAACAGTCATACCTCGGTTGATTAAATAGATTTTGAGCAAAAAAAAAAAAAAAAAAAAATGCAAACAGCAGCAGGTGATCATCTCAAAATAAAAAAAAAAAGCCGTCCTCGTTGATGCGCCTCCTTAGAGGAGAGCGATAAGGGTGGAGGGAGTCAGCCCAAGGTCAGGAAGAACCAAACCGGCCGGGACTTTTCAGCGTCTTCATTTTTCAGCCGGCGCTCCAACAGATGGGCTTTGAATTTCCGACCTGACGTTATAAGTCACAGCGTTCTGTACAGATGTGTTATCTCTGGTACAGCTACTAACTCAAGCCTTGACGACAGACAGAATCCGCCGCCTTAAGTGTCCTCGGGCAACAAGTCCAGCGCCTGACCCGGCGCTTTGACCTCATCGGCGTGAAGAAAAACCGAGCGCTTCAGC
>NC_051452.1:8508774-8515008 GCF_001649575.2 Kryptolebias marmoratus | reverse complement strand
TCAGCTGAGCTCCGCCTCGTTCAACTTCGACCTCCCTGAGTGGCAGGCGGATTCTTCTCCGAGTCTGCACCTCCCGAGCCGTCAGGAAGAGATGGGGAACATCACCGCCTTCCTTTTAGGAATCCTGCTGAGAACGTCACCACCTCACAGTGAAGCATGGCGGCGGCAGCATCATGATGTGGGGGAGGGGGGTTTAAAGCATGATGGATGAAGCGACACACAGCAGGAAAGGTTTTAATGAATCCCTGGATATACCTCTAGAACTGATTCAGGTTTGGAGTCAACCCAATCCAAAATGGCTGCCACAGCTAATCCACCTTAACAAAACACAAAAACGGCTATATCTCAGTCAGTATTACAGATATGGAGCTAAAATTTGGTGTGGTAGTAGCTGAGAGTCGGTCACAACACATACTCTGAGCATGACGGCTTGTGTAACTGTTCAAGGTTCGAGCCAGACGGCTACAACTTCCTTTTTTCAACAATTTCAGTTTAAAACTCCGGACCAGACAGACCGTAGGGACGAGAGGGTGTACCGTACCATTGTTCCTTCACTCCTGCTCCGTGCGACTTCCCTCTCCAGGCGAGCCACGGCCAGCTTTTCCCTAAACAGAGACAGATTAGGAGTGAGTCAGCATGTAATCATCACAAATTAAGAAAAAAAACAAAAAACAAAAAACAGGCACTGACGAATGTTTACGCCAAAGCAAAACAAGAAAATATTCAAGTTCTCCGCAGGAATCTCATAAATTTCAGGATTCGGGGGGGGTGTTTCGGCGAGTTCGTTTATCAGCCGTGATATTCAATATGGAAGCGAACAAACTTCCGATCCTGGGAGGAAACACGCTCACAGGAGACAAACTCATCCGCCGGTTCTGTCCAGACGAAAATAGCCCAAGAGGAAACAGAAAGCAGGGCATCCTCACAACCAGACTTTACACATCCACTCATAACAAACCTGCCCCCCCTCCCGTTTTACACACACGGGCCGGGCCAAACAAAGAAATCCTCTGTTCAATCCTTTTCCCACGTGAGGGCATTCCAGACTTTAATGGGATAAATCTTGGCACACCAGCAGGGATCATAAAGAACCTTGTTTTAAAGCAGCCCCTCCTCCTGCAGCTCCAAGACAAGCTCGTCGTTCTGGAAGTGTTTTTATTCTTATTTAAAAGAATAATTAAAAAAAAAATGGGGCAGAGGATCAAAACACCTCCCTCTGGCAGCCTGAAAGTCATTCATCTGGATGTCAAATACGTTCAGAGCAACACAAATCCACAAAGTTTATTGCTCCAAGGAGTCCTTCAGTTCCAGTCAGCAGAAAGCGACGAACCCGACAAAAACCCTTTAAACATCAAAACGTGACAGGGGTTTCCTCCACAATGACAGAAAACGAAGTATTTACAAACAATAAGCGACGTAGAATCAGAATATTTCCTCACGTTTGGCTCGATTTACAAGAATCATTAAAATAACTTTTGTTTATTAAATTAAATGAGAAAAAATCCAAAATAACTTTATGTGAAATCATCTGTTACCACTTGGTTTGTGTGTTTTGGATCACTCTCAGCTACTACCACACCAAGTTTTAGCTCTGTATCCGTAAAACCGAGCCATTTAAGCGTTTTCTGAGTTGACTTGGCCGCGGCGGCCATCTTAAATCGAAATGGCCCCAGACGTTAATCAGTTTTAGACGTAGATCCAGTGATGAGATGCTGAAAGTTTCGTTGAAATCCGTCCTACAGTTTGTGAGATATTTTGCTAACAGACGTTTGAGATCAACTCCAACAGTTAAGGCTGAAGTTTTAGGCTGAGGTGTCAGGAAATGAGATGCACTTAGATTACGTGCTGGGGATCACTCTCAGCTACCTCCGCACCAAGTTTGAGCTCAGTGTCTGCAAGACCTGCTGAGTTGGAGCCCTTTTTGTGTTTTCTAAGATCACTTAGCTGTGGCGGCCATCTTGAAATGGGTCGACTCCACAAGTTAAACAGCTGTGGAGGTACATCCAGTGATTACTTTGTGAGAGTTTCATCGAAATCCGTCCCGTGGTTTGTGAGATATTTTGCTAACAGACAAACACAGAAACGCGTATGGGCAAAAACACACAATCGCCTGGGTTTCGCCGTTTAGCGGCGACAGCAATGAGCAAATAGAAACAAAGATTTGCTAAAATCAGCCTGCGATATCATTGAAAACAATAGTTAAGATCTTCCAAAGCCAGGTTGTGTCGAACCCTTCTAAGCAGTTAATATCTTACCTGCTTTAGATGACTCTTCAGTTTGGAGAAAAAGACGAGCTAACAGCTAGTCCAAACGTGCCGTCTCAGACATCTCCTGATATTCCTGTATTTGTCATTTTACATGACACATTTCTTCACATAGAATCCCATTAATGCAAGCCCTAATAGCAGCAGCAGCTAGCTGTAGCACTTCCGGTCTCGGTAAAAGTTTATAGAACAAGAGTTTTGATGCACTTCAAAGTGGAGTCTTTTTGCGGTGTCAGCTCATCGGTCCGCGTTCTCTAAAGTAAAGCCATCTGCAACAGGTAAGACGCTGTTTGTTCACGAGCGCTCCTGTTTCTAAGCCCCACTCGTGTCGGAGGGAATCCCGCCCAGAGCCGCTGGCCGGACGGTTAAAAAGCGTCTCGTCCTACAGGCAGGCAGGCGGGGAATCACAGCCACCTGCACATTTTTCCCCCATTTCTTCAGCGAACCGACACCCCTCACCTCCCCCCAGAACAGCTCATGACTAATGTCTTCTTGGCTCCGTTTGACAACAAGACATCATTGTTTCTGAGCGGCGTACCTGTGGCGGGAGGACCCTCCAAACGTTCGGCTGACGGATGAGTCTGGGCTGAAAAAATGTGCTGCAGACTCGCATTTCGGCTGCGGCGTTGCTCCTGATGGGAGCGGGCTGCCGCAGCGAAGCCGAGGTGTGTGTGTGTGTGTGTGTTGTCCAAATGGGCGAAGGTGTTGCTTTAGAAACGCACACATCTGAGTGTGAAAGTGTGAATTCCTGCTCCACACCCGAGTCTCGCTCATCCACTCCTGTCCTGCTTCTTTAAACGCTGACTCAGCGTTAAAGCCTGTTTTTTTTTGTCTTTACAGTCCAGCTACTTCTGCGTACCTTCAGCTGTTTTAGCTGTTCATGTATCAAAACGTTCAGCTCATTCTGGAGACGGCTGCTAGTACTTTTGGTTTTTGAAACTTTGAAACTTTTCAAAATACTGAACTTTATTGACAAAAACTTTTCATATAGAAATACACTGAAAATGGATGTCCTCCTTAAGCTACTTGCTCCGTTTTTGTCTTCGGCTGCTTTTAGCTTCTAGCTGGCGTTTTGCTAGTTTCAGCTACCATTTGGCTATGTTTACCTCTTTTGTCACTTTAGCTTTTACCTACTTTTTTCTACTTTTAGCTATCATTTTCATACTTTTAGCATTTAGCTACCCTGTTACTGCTTTTAGCTTTTAGCTCCTCTTCTGCAACTTTTAGCTAGCTCTGATACTTTTAGCCTTTAGTTCACATTTAGCTACATTTACCTTCTAAATAGCTTTTTGCTGCTTTTAGCTTCAGCTAGCCATTTAATACTTTTTGCTATTTTTTAGCTGCCATTCTGCACTTTTTAACTTTTAGCTAACATTTTCTCACTTTCGCTCCGACCTTCTTCTACTGCTTGTGCCTTCTAGCTAGCCTTTTGTTATTTTTAGCTTTTTGCTGCTTTCAGCTTTTAGCTAAAGTCCCGTTTTCTTTTAGATTTAGCTCATCATGCTCTGCTTTTTCGCAGAAAATGTCATTTCTGCGTCTCTTCCTGCGACCGCAGACTGCTGACATCATCAGTCCACCTTAAGGAGGAAGAAAAAAAAAAAAGAAACAGAAACGATCTGGAAGTTCTCCCGGCGGATCTTGTTGTTTTAAGCCGGCCCTCGCCTGGCATTCCTCCAGTCTGTGTTATGGCTGAGCTCCGGGCCTCTTCGGAGCTGCAGCAGCCGAGCGGGAGCCGACTGCGCCCCGAGAAAAGTCGCCCGCCAAATATGGAGCAATTTGACGTTCTGTGTTAAACATAATTACAGTAATTGGCACCAGCAAAAGTCAAAACAGCAATCTGGTGCAAAACGCTCACTGATGACATCCAACTGCTGCCATCCAACTGCTGCCTGCGGGGAGTAATACTCACACAGACGAACGTAAAGGAAACCCTCGCCCTCTGCACGTGTGGATGTATGCAACGAGGACGTTTCTCAGTCCAGATCCTGCCTCTCGTTTTTGGTAAACCTTCAGCAGCCTAAAAAGCTCTCCAACCAGCAGCTGGAGCGACAGGAAGGTCACGTCACGAAGTTCGCCTCCTGAAACGAAGAGTTTTCATCTCTCGCTGGGCAGAAGTTCGGCTGCGAAAGGCGAATTAATTTGAGACTTTTAATGACTTATTAGACGTTAGTTTTTTAATAATTGTTATTTATCAGGAGTTCTCCCGTCGCCGTTGCTCTCGGCCCAGTTGGATCCTTCCGTTTACCAAGCTGCACCTCGACCACGCGGGTTTCAGATCCACCGACAAGCTTCGGGCTCTGCCTGGATATTCGACCGCCCTTCTGTGGCGGAGTTGGTTTCGTGGCACGGGCCCAGTACTCATCCAATCAGAAACCAGTCCTGATGCGTGCTCGGGGTCAATGTCCTGTTGGAACGCCCAGCTGTGTCCAAGTCTCATTTAGTTTTTTTAATTTGAGGCAAAGTTGTGCAGTGCCCCACAGCACCATGCTACCACCACTGTGCTTGATAGTTGGTGCCTTGGTCGTGTACAGTTAAGACGTTTTAAAGCCTCCCTTTTTTTGCCCCCCCCCCAAAAATAAACAACGCCGTTCTTTTCGTATGGTCGTCGCTCTGTTTCTGTGTCTCGCTGAGTCACCGTTAGAAAGCGAGGAGCTCCGTCCGGCCGTTTTAGGCGACCGGGAATCACCTGAGAGCGGAGGAGGGAATCCCGCCGAGCGTCGCTGAGCCAGGCCGGAGCCCCATCGCCATGGCTTGTGAGCAGGAAGCATCTGTTGCAACACATAAACCGGGTCAGGAGGGCTCTCACGCCCATAAACAGCTGGATAATGTTTGAAAAAGATGGAGTTTGGAGCCAAAGTAAGTCACAAACGGTCGTATGTGGAAGAAGCATAAATTCACTTCAGTTATTTGTTTATCTCGGAAGAATCACTTTGGTTTCATGTTACAAGTCAAAATGTTGATAAGTGAATGTCTATCAGGGAGTTGGGCTGATGTCCCAACAGCTGAAACTGGAAAACTCAAATTAAACCAAACAAAGCACCAGAAGGTGAAGGAACCGACTTCCTTTGTTGGGAACCTTAAAACAAACAAACTCCCGTTCTTCTCTTGTGGGCTTCCAGCAGCATTAAAAACACCCGTCCCTTTAAGATAAGACGCCCAACAAGTGCACACGACACCTGCGCAACCCTGCTTCCTCGCATTCCTTCCTGTGGAAACCCTCTTCGCGCGTTGTTTGCGCGGCGGCGTGCAAAGACACGACCCGTCGGGGCGGAGGGAGGATCAATCACGGCGAGAGCATTTGCCAACTTGAGCCGACACGTCGGACCATTGAGCTGCTCTGTGGGAGGCAGACGTGTAGCTTTATTTCCATCACAACTTCTCCATTCGGGGGGGGGGGCTTTAATCCATTGTACTTGATTTGCTGCTAAGCACGTAATGAAAGAGGGGGGAAAAAA
Organism: Kryptolebias marmoratus; assembly: GCF_001649575.2. Classification (NCBI taxonomy): domain Eukaryota; kingdom Metazoa; phylum Chordata; class Actinopteri; order Cyprinodontiformes; family Rivulidae; genus Kryptolebias; species Kryptolebias marmoratus. The sequence continues at coordinate 8,509,289 of NC_051452.1, read as the reverse complement.
AAGTGCTGTCTCTTTTTGGTTTTCTCGTGAGCACCATCTTATTATCAAGTGTGCCTAATCTCCCCTCTGCTCGGAAAAGTTGTTAACAGATTAAACGGCACTTTGGGCTTCGGCGTTTTTCCCTGCGGGAGTTCCTCATCGAGACGCAAGTTGATGCAGAAAAGTGACTATCTGAAGTGCTGCCGTTGAGGCTCGCAGGGAGCGAAACATTTTCCATTTTCAAGTCCAAAACAAAGCGAAGCTCTCCATTTACCAGCCGATCTACGTTCCTACCCTCATCTGTGGTCACGAGCTTTGGGTAGTGACCGAAAGAACGAGATCGCGAACACAAGCGGCTGAAATGAGTTTCCTCCGCAGGGTGTCTGGGCTCTCCCTTAGAGATAGGGTGAGAAGCTCGGTCATCCGGGAGGGACTCAGAGTAGAGCCGCTGCTCCTCCACGTCGAGAGGAGCCAGTTGAGGTGGCTCGGGCATCTGGTGAGGATGCCTCCTGGACGCCTCCCTGGTGACGTGTTCT
>NC_051452.1:8479396-8508677 GCF_001649575.2 Kryptolebias marmoratus | reverse complement strand
TCTCGGCTGGCCTGGGAACGCCTTGGGATTCCCCCGGAGGAGCTGGCCCAAGTGGCTGGGAAGAGGGAAGTCTGGGTCTCCCTGCTTAGGCTGCTGCCCCCGCAACCCGACCCTGGATAAGCGGAAGAAGATAGATGGATGGATGGAAGTCCAAAACAGTCGGGTCGTTGTGTAAAATGTAGATAAAACCAAAATTAACTGATTTGCAAAATCTTAAACCCATGTTTTGTTCACAATGTCACATATTGAATGTTTAAACTAAGAAATGTCATCGTTTTTAGGGGAAATAAAGCTGGTGGGGGGTCCGGACTGCAGGCAGGTCAGTTCAGCACCTGGACTCTCCTGTATGAAGCCCCGCTGCTGGAATGATGCTGAAAAAAGCGTCACCTGGATGGAAGCACATGTTCTAAAACCTGGAGATGATGGAGCCTTTCTAGATGCGTCAGCTGCCCATATCAGAGTCACTAATGCACCCCCATACCATCAGAGAGGCAGGCTGGATGGGTTGGACCCGTCTGACCTCAGAACAGTTCTCCTCTTTGGTCCAGAGGAGACACATCTGTCTTCTTCTTTGCCTGATAGAGCTTTAAGCAGCATCTGTGGACTGCACAGTGAACTGTGTTTACAGACGATGATCTGTGGAAGTGTTCCTGAGCAGAACAGAACCACCCTTGACCTTTGACCTTAGAGGTTTCTCCAGATTCTTCAGATCTGTTGATGATTTTATGAACTGTAGATGATGAGATCATTGTTCCACTATTATTAGTCAGTTTCTCTCAGCCTGGTGAACCTCTGCCCATTACTTCTGACAGATTCAGCCTCTAAATGCTCTTTTTATCCCCACTCCTCTTCCTGACCTGCTGCCAATTAACCTAATTAGTTCCAAAATGCTCCCTCAGCTGTTTCTTACTCAATTTTTTTTTTTCTTTTTTTTTTATGCGGACCTGACCGTCCTCCTCGTGTTTCTGTGCAGCGAGAGAAGCTGATCCACGAGCTAGAGGAAGAGCGACGCCTGCGGCTGGAGAGCGAGAAGCGTCTCCGGGAGGTGACGGAGGAGTCGGAGCACGGCCGGGCGCAGATGGTGTCGATGCAGCAGCAGTTCTCCAGGTAAAAACGCCCACATTTGGTTTGATATAACAACCTAAACTGATTGGTAGTTATCTGAAGCTGCAGCTGATAAGGTCACTGAACGGACATCCTAATAATAACCAAATAAAACCTCTGGCCTCAGATGCTTCTCTCCTTTTTTGNGGGGGGGGGGGGGTTTACGAGAAGCGCAAATCGCTGCATTCAGTTTTTATTTATCTTTTACACAACCTCCTTTTTGGAATTAGGGTTGTACGGCAGAGCGGCTGCAGAGGATGCCGCTGCCATGCATTTATGCATTAGCGTCTGCGCTCCTGCTGGGTTAAGAGCCCTGATGTGCACGCGATCCCCGTGGCTCACGCAAGCCTCCCAGTCGGAGGCTGCGACCGCTCTGGGTCTGGTCCAGTAATCTCCATCCCTAATCCTCCCGGAGTTGGGTTACGTAACCCCCTGCACCATTCCAGGCTCCCAGTCCGGCGTCCAGGGCTGGACAAAGCGTTCAGCGGGGCGTTTGATACGTTATATCGTCCAACGCAGCTCGACGGGAAGGCCGAGGTGAAAATTAAAGGCCTTCCTTTCCTCTCAGCTACTACATCCAATCTTAGCCTAATGTCTGTAAAACTGACCGACTTCTATGGTGATAAAAAAAAAAAAAAACCTTCCAGAATCCTGAGCAAAACTCAGCTCCAGGCCTTGGTGTGGACACTTTCATGTGCTCTGGGCAGCCGAGGGGCGGAGCCTGCACATCTGTGACCATTCAATTGGCCCCCCGGCACATTAGGGAGGTCCAATTAATCACCAAAGAGCGCCACGGTCGGTGCCGAGCAGCGCCTCGACCCCGAGCGCACAGCTGGTTTCTGACCTCCTGCCTCCTGCAACGGACCCCGTCTGCAGCGGCAAAACAGAAGCCACATGTCAGCGCCACACACACACACACACATACATAGAGGCAGTCAACTGGGCTCAATAAACCTTACCTCACCACAGCAGAGCATCAATTATTGACGAGGTGAAATGTGATGAGGTTCTGCTGCGAGCAGACAAAGAAAACATGCCCTCTCAGGCTGCCATGAAGCAAAAATAATGGTTCTCCTAATGAACAGAAACAACCTTTTTCCAATGAAACGGGTTTTTGGAACACTTGGAGGAACACATCTTGCATTCGAACGACAGAAAGTGTTTTCTAGCAACTCGTGGACACGTGCGTTTAATCCAGTTCAAGCTAATCGACGTTAGCCAACATATAAATGGCTCTAACTCAGAGATTGAGCTAAAATCCACAAATTTTTGAGGTTTGACCAAAACTGCTGCAGCTCTGTCATTCATATTGGAATATTAGGTGCTTTTTTTTTACATATGTGCACTAGAATGCCGTTACACAAGCTGTCAGAGTCGTGATTAGTAAGATTTATCCGACACGTCGAGAACTCGAAGCTCCCCGATGAGACCCCATCGAGTTCCTCTCATCAGCGGTTCGTCGACATTAAAGCTTCTGTTGTGGTTTCCTCACAAGACGGAGAGACGGAATCTGACAGACTGATGGATTCGATCACGAGTTTGTGTGAGGAACGATTCATCCTGCGATTCGGGACAAAAAAAAACAACTGGAGGGCGGTGGTTAAAAGGCATGGTTTGGTGGGTGAAGAACCGAACGCCTGCTCCGCAGCTGCGAACTCGTGAAGCAGTGAAAAACGGTCCCACATGAGGAATCCTCCGAGACTCCTCGGAATGCCGAGCGCGGATTACCCCCGTCTGCCTCTCTAAATGTTTTCTCATCCTCCGAGCGGGGCATGACCTCGATTGTTTCCACGCCACAGACGCATTCCTGTCCGGGCGAAACCATAAAGCATCGGAAGGGGGTACGAGCAGACGTGCTTTAAAAATGGCCGCCACTCCCGTCGGGTTTAACTCAGAGGGACGGCTCGAGGAAACATCAACTTTCTTCTCTAAAACCCAATCGTCATTTTTGGACTTCCGTAATAATCTAAGCCGACAGCTGCGTCTTTCACTCCCTTGACAGGCAGACAGAGACAGACTAAAAAGTAAGCCTCAGACAGTGTGTGGAAAAAAAATGTCTTTGTGACAAACTTCCTGAACCGCTGAGCAGCAGAAGATGCATAGAAATTACGTTAAAAGGACCGTTCACTTCTATTTTTGAAGAATGGAAGTCAATGAGAGATTGGGTGTGCACAGTCTGCACTCTGGGTGCATTTAAGAGAAAACCTTAAGAGCGACAGAAGTGAGAACCTCACCAGGTGAAAGAAGACAAAAAAGCCTACATTTTGATCTATAAACTGTTTATAAAGCGTAAAGTTTGTGGGAAAAAAAAGTTTGTTTTGGAAAGTTTAGACTGAATCCAACTCCAAAATGAACGTTCAATAAGTAAAATTATAAAACTTAAACTGCAGTTGTGTAAAAACCCTAAAAGATGCCCGCTTAGTCACATGAAGTCCAACTTTCTGTGAGCCGTTTAAACTTTTAATGATGTTTCATTAGAGTTTTCCGCAGGGTTTGTTTGTTTTTCTTTGCAAATTTTATCCCACAGCCACCAAAATCTAAAGCAAACTATTCCCAGTTTTAATTTTATTTATGATGGGTCTTTTTTTTTTTTCGAAAGTGGAGGGAGGATAAGCAAATCAAAACTGCCAAATCGTAATAAAGGTGATTCAGCGCTTACGCAGCGGCGCCCTTATTGACTCAGAGCTCCAAACCTGCCCCGATCCCGGATCCTGAACGCAGATAAGACGAGGAAAGATACGTTGATGAGGACGGGAAACTGCCACCCCCCAGGAGAGGCACAAACACAAACAAGCTGGTTCCCGGCGGGCCCTCCGAGCCGCGCGCCGACATTCCAACAGGTCGGGCTCGTGGTGCGTTCACTGACACGTCGCTGAGCTCCACCGAAGGGGGGGGCCTTTTCACGCCGGACTACAATCGCCGCCCCCACGTTTGGAGAGGCGCGGTGGGGAAGGCGCGAACGGCAACGCCTCGTCTTGCGCGGAGGCAGATCGCCGCAGAGGCGCGGCCGAAGCGAAGCGTGACGCCGAGTCGCGCCTGAAGGCAACAACGTTTGAAGCCGAGCCAAAACGCCACGCTTTAAGCAGAGCAAACATTACACGTAATGTCTCTTTTCTTAGGGCCTCACGGTTTGGACAAGAAGTGACAAAAACGTGAAAAGAGTTTCTCATGACTGAGGCAACACAGGAAGAGAAACATCTCAAACCGTTTTCTAGTATTTCTGCAAACTTTGTGCTTTTTCAGCCGCTCATAAGCAAAACATTCATATCATTAAAGGAGACGGGTGCTAAAACTTTTTTAACTTTATGCACATTAAGACCTCTTTTCTTCTCATTTAGCTCCAGTTCTGCTAACTTGATCTAAGCTTTGTTCCTATTCTGCTACTTTGAACTTCTAGTCTTAAGCTACTTTTAGCCATAGCTTTTAGCTAGGGTTTTGCCATTTTTAGCTTTTCGTGAACTTCAGTTAGCTTTTTCCAACTTTTAGCTAACGTTCTGCTTCTTTTAAGCTTTAACAACTCGTTTTTAAGCTTCTTCAGCTACTTTCAGCAGCCTCTAGATGCACAGACTTTTCGAAATCTGTTTTTAGGAAGCGGCCACTCGTTCGTGAGCGAGCGGCCATTTCCGATCCATATTTTGACACGAAACCCGTCCATCAATTCCGACTAAACCAACCCGTCTTTCAGGTCTCGCGTCTGCTCGGTAATGAGCTCTTTTTTCTCTCTCGAAAATAACCAGCAGCCAGTCTGATCAGAAGAGGAGAATCAGACGGATGACGCCATAACAACTCGTGGGAAACGCTTATTAGCGCGTCTCATGACAGACGTGGAGTCAGGGATGTCTCGCAAGCCGACGCCCAGTTATTGTTTGCCGGCTTCAAAGCTGCTCCGTTGTTTGGACTCGTGTTCTAGATTCCTTTTTTTTTAACCAGCTGGATCTTACGCCAATAAAGCTCGTCTCTGTGAAACGAAACAAGCTTGTTTGTCACCTTCCAGGCGTGCAGTGCAGAGGAAAGCCCCAGGATCCTCTCTGCTCCAGTTGTTTTGGTTGACCTGCTCTGAGGTAGGCGGTACCGCGCTGCCGGACAGTTCTGCTGACTCATGCGGGGCTGCACAAACGCTGCAGAACCTTCCAACAGCGGCAGACAAAGGTAGAGTCAGCAGAGGCGCCTGGGAAACTGCTGGAAAAGCCATCAATAGATTTCTGTTGTTGCAGTTCTGCAGCAAACAGCTTCATCTTAGTGGCTTTGTTGTGTGTTAGTAAAACATCTCACCAACCACTGAACGGCTTGAAATGAAACTTTCTGAAAAGTGATCAGTCAAAGCTACAGATACTGATGGTAGTCGCTGAGAGTCGTCCTCAACAGGCACTCTGAGCATTCTCATGACTTTTAAAACTTGAAATAACAAGTATTAAATAAAACTAAAAAGGTCCAAATTTCAGTTGCCGTGGCGCCCAGGCTCTACGGCACCCTGGCTGTCACCAAATCTGAAATCTGAAAAAAAGACCTTTAAACAAAACAAATCGAACTCTAGTTCGTTTTGCCTTGAAAGTCCGGTTCGTTTGGGGAGGTGTGAACGCCCAATCCAACTCTGATGTGGACCAAAAAAGCGAACGCTTGTCCGCATAAAAACCTCAGTCTTGGTTTCGGTTGAAGTGAACTCCAGCGCGGTTCGAATGCATATGTGAATGCAATCAGACTGGAGACCGCTCCATAAGCAGGAAGTGGACTACAACACATGGCCTTCTGGGTAAATACGACCAAAACAAACATGTTTCTATCACTAGCAGGAGAAACGGCTCGTGGTCGGATGTGCAGACAAAACAGAAATCTTAAAACTACGAAAATTTGACACTGCTCATTCTTCCAGAAGAAGGAAGTCGCGCTCGGTGTCTTCTTCAGAGGTTTTTGGTGTCGTTTCCTTCAGTAGTTCCTTGTGCGGCGCCACCACAGGNGGGGGGGGGGGTTTGTCTCGATTGACTTGGTGCAGCGTGATGGCGAACCACGCCAGCTGAAAATGGAACAAATGCTGCAATCGAACAATCGAGTCCACCGGACTATCAGATGTGAATGCAGCCTTAAAGCCTTCTCCAGCAGCCCTGTTTCCATTTCCTCTCCCGCTGCGCCAACACCTCCAGCCTCTGGTGGCAGCCCTGCGCCTTTCTCCAGCTCTTACCCCGTGATTTACAGCGAGGAGGTGAGGCTCAAACTACAACCTCTTTTTTTTTTCTCCCCCCACGCTGAAAGTCTCACCGAGGCAGGAGAGGAACTCTAAAACAAGAGGCAACGCTGAGAAAAAGTGACGGCTTTGATCTGTGGGGGGAAAAGAAACTTGTGAAAGTGTGTCAGCTGGAAGTCTGCGCGTCGTAAACAAGGGCAAAACCATATTATCTTGTAAACCGTCAGCATGCGAGTCCATGACCTAAAAAAACAAATCCAATTTGGGGATTATTTTTTTTTCTCTACCCCCCCCTTCCAAGAGTCGAGACACCATGGGAGGCGTCGACAAAAAGCTTTTATAAAAAGAAAACAAAAAGTTTGTCGGCGAGCCAAGACTCTCAAACCCTTCTATTGTCAAACGAGGCTCTTTTACGGCAGTTCTGACGGGAAAACAGGCAGTTTGGATGCAAAGAAGAGCCAGCGAGCCTTTAAAACCCTCAGCCACTGGAAAAACAGAGTCCTCCCTCCGTCCACTTCAGACGTTTTACCCTTCAGGACGTCAAAAAAATGACAACAGATTCCAGCGTATCAGCGTTTTATTCAACAAAAAGTCAAAAATAGATAGATGGATGCAGCCGTCAAACAGCTCATGATTGACTCAATGACTGTGAGGTGCCCAGATCATGACCCCTCCACCACCGTGCTCGACAGTTGGTGTAAGGTATTTGTGCTGATGTGCTATCTGCTTTTCCCTAAACTATGGAACTGTGCATTATGGGTAAATGTCTCTACTTTTTGGCTTTGTTCTTGAAGTCTTCAGGGTGATTCAGATGCAACTTTAATAACCCGAGTCGTGCCACGACCTTTAACCTTTAACCTGCTACCTGAGGCCTGTAGAGTCTGAGACGGAGCGTTTGTTTATTTTTTTTTATTATTTCTCAGAGCATTGCACAGTCTGACCTTTGGGTGGATTTGTTGGGACGTCCACCTTCCTGGGAAGATCGGGGACGTTTTCCACGTAAAATGCTGGGCACCAAACAGTTTGGAAGTGACTTTTGACCTTTCCCAGACCGACAGGCAGAAACGGCTGCTTCTCGGAGATCGTTGCTGACGTCTTTCCGCCTCGGCGTTGTGTTAACACACGCACCTGTACGCTCCAGAGCAGAAAACCATCAAACACTTCCGTTTTTCGCTTCGTTTCTGTTTAATAAACGACGAGACCGAATCCGTTCCGTGTTTATTTTATGTATATTTGAGGTTAGATTTGAATCATTTTAGGACCGGCTAAAGACTAGATCCTTCTCCCCATCTGCCATGATTGTTTATTTGCTCCAAGAAGGTTTATCGGTTTAGAAACCACAAAAAAAAAATGTTCCAGCTCTACCGACATGACTTCGCAGTCAACAAGGGTGCCTGGGTAAAGCTTTGTCTCCAGGCAAAACAGCCACTGCAGCGAGCAAATAAAAGCCTTTTATTGGTAATAAATTATGTTAGACTATTAAACTTTATGTTCTTCTTCAGTTACAATACTCTAAATTAAGCTAACGGGAAGCACGGAGGCATGTGACGGTTGACTAACTTTCAGCAGAATAAAAAGCACGGCGTCTTATCTGCGCCACGAGTTTTCTGTCTTGCAGAATCTTTACCCTCAGATGCCATAAAAAACAACCTCAGCCTCAGAGAGATCTGCAGAATTCGGTCTTGTTTTCGGAGTTCCCACATGCAGTCCGTCAGGGAAGATAAATGCGGAGCAGGATGGGGGGGAGGAATGCATTCAAAGCAACCCTAATTGAGCTGGATGGCCCGCAGTCACAGAGGCAAAGTGTCTCAACAAGCTGGCGAGATCCTGAGATGCGCTTCACATCATTAAACTGGCTTACAGCTCCGCAGCGCCGATGAAGACAGCAGAGACAGTGGGAATTATATGGGAAAGTTGTCTGGAAGCAGCTCCCCCCCCCTCCTCCTCCCTTCACTCCTCTAAAATCAAAGTCCTCTGGCTGTCAATGAAGGGGAAATGCTCCCATGCTGAGGCTCGCCGGGCCAGCCATTGAACAAGGGAACATTCCTGAGTAATTCTGTTTGACCTGGACCCAACATGCTGGCTGAGGGTCACCAAATGCAGGGAGGAGGAGGGATGTGGAGGAGTGAGAGGCGAAATGACAGACGAGAGTTAAAGGGGCGGAAGAAACGCACGATGTTCTGGGGTGGTCCTGAGCTGGGGTTTCCTCGTTACGTCAACTCGCGCTGCGGCCATAAACGAGCCGACCACAAAAGGCTTTCAGCCACCGATGAACTTTATTGGAATATTTTAACTTCCACCCAGCGGCGTTACCATTTTCAGGGATTTTTTTTTTGTCTGTTTCGTGACTGAACCTGGTTTGGTTGGAGTCGATTTTAGCTCCAAAACATCGAGTTCGAAAAACCGTTTCGCGGTTTGGGCTAAAATTAGGAGGTTTCTCTTCATCTCGTTACAGGGATAGTTCACGTCTTTTAAAGTAGAGTTCTGTGAAAATCTTACAAACCCTGAAGTTAAGTGCCTTAATTTCAGAGCCTGTTCAGAGCATCTGTGAGAAAAGAGGAAACAGAGTCAGGGCAAGTGTTTGGAACCCATCTTGAACGCTTCCTTGTTTACTTTCTGATTCTAAAAGCACTGGAGATGTAGTTTTTTTGTCAGGAGATTGTTCAAACGTGTCGTTACGTCAGGAAGGATCATCAGATGTGTGACAAAAACAACTGTAATTAAACATTAAAGGCAATGTAAAGGTTATAATAAAGGGTTTGCAAGAACTGTTATGAGACTTTTGAGGTTGGAGTTGTTTTAAGATGGTTGGAGGGTAAAATACACTTCAAGATTAATTTTTGACATAAAGGATTCTAAATTGATTGATTTTGTTGACTTATCTGCACTGCCACTTTAAGAGAGTCGTCAGAATTGTTGCATCGCGGCACCGTTTCCCGTGTTGCAGTAAAGTTGTGCCTTTTTTACTTTATTTTTCTTTGTTGAACCGTTTAGAGTTAATGTCTAACATGACGAGCTTTAGTAATTCCTTCAAAATGTCGGATTTGTGCATAAGTTTTCAGCAATAAACACAATGCTAATCACGTTAACATAGAAAAGCTAAGTAAGCATCTATGCTAATTGTTGGCCAGCAGCCTGAGAATAATGTTTTTTTAAGTTTCAAGATAATCAAAATGCACAGATAAGGGTTTTATAATCGTCCTCTGGACTGAGGCGCCTGAAGTTTCCCACCGTTAGCAGAAATCCACTTTCGTCTCGGCCTCACTCGGGCTAACTGTTAGCTCGTAAATCTGGTCAGAATTAAACCATTTCTCCAAACTGCAGCGGTTTAAAAAGCTATCTGCTACAGAGCTACACTATCTGTTTAAAGAGCAGTAAAATGTACCACATGTAAGACCACACAAAAGTCATTTCTGTCACTAAACAGCAAACGTGTATCTGTGTCTGGGTTTTTCCCCTAAACTCTGTTCATCTAAAAAGGTCACTCATTTGGTGATCCTCGGCTCCAATCTTCCAACAAACGTCTGTTTTCCTACCAGAGGAACAAGGCAGCGGGGAGAAATAATAACGTGCATAAATGATTGCACTGCAGCACCGTCGGGATGGAAAGAATTACAGTTTTTAATTCTATAAAAATCAAATCCTCCGCTTGGCAATCCTCTAATCCGGTAATCCCCAGGTAGGTTTCAGCGAGCAGCAGGCTCAAACTGCCCCACGCTCTGACACATCTGCCCTGGTGACCGGATGATATGGCTGCCCTGCTCCAAATAAAGACGTCAGACTGCCTGAACCCTAACCGGACCAAACCGTTAGCCTAAATTTGCTTGGGTTCATACAACAAATGCCCTAGTTGGACAGGCTTCGCCGGCATGAGTCACCAAATCTCAGCAGTTCATTACAATGCACGGGTAAATTCCAGATTACTTGGGATGTAAAGCCGGAATCTGGACCAAGTTGCTTTATGGAAGAAAAGGCCAAACGTGTGTTAAAAGTCACCAAAATAAAATCCCTCTCTTCAGACATCAGGACTTATTCAGAAACTAAAAATCTCCCATTCAAATGAGCAAATCAGACGATTTACAAATCTTTTTTTTTGTTTAAACTGTCGCCATCAGATAATTCACCAAACTTTCCCGTTTTATCTTCATCACAAACAATCAGGAAATTTGAATATTTCATTAGAGGAAACAAGCAAGCATTGGGCGGATGGTAAACTGGTTAAAGGCCCTTTCCAGCAGTCAGCTGATGTCAGAAAACACAGAAATGTCTACAAATCAGTCAGCTTTATAGACACTCAGCTGAAGTTTGGTGTGGTAGTAGCTGAGACTCGAGCATGACTCCTCACAATCCCACACCTCACTTTATTTTGAAGGTTTGACCAAAACGGCAATAATTGTGCCATGTCTCAACATATGAGCTCTGTTTAAAACGCTGAAGAAATGCTCGTCAACCGCCACCTTTCACGTCAAATAACTTATTATTGGTTCTTTGTCATCCTTTGATTGTATCTTGGCAATAAAACTGCTTTAGTTTAAGAAAAATGCCACAGATTGAAGGGGAACATGCTCCTTTGGTTGGTTACATGAGTGAGCAATTTGTGGATGAATGGATGATTCCATTTGTTGGACTCTACATGGATATAAAACAACACGGCAGTTACTATTTTTTGCTCCTGTGACGGCCGGCACCAGCTCCAAGGGCAAAACAAAAACCTCAGCTCCCATTTAAAAGAGACAGCATGGCATTTGTGTCTGGCATGCTGACAGCACCGTCCTGGGACTCCTGATACCTCCCGTACTCTCCCATGCCCTCCGCCACTACGCTCCCTTGCAGTTCTGTTTTTAGAGATAACAAAGTCGGCCAAAAATATCGAGCCGGTGTCCAGAACCCTGCACCGCCGTTCGCTCCGAGCATCACTCTTGACGGCCGCGGCGCTTCACGCCACGTTCAGAGAGGAAGAAAGTTCTCACACGCAGGCCATAATTCAACTTTCCCCACCATTTAACCGGATCCACACCCAGCTCAGCAGCTGTCATTTCAGGGTGGAATTAGTGGGACGGATTGAAAAAAAAAAGAAAAAAAGAACTTAAACTGCCTCATAGAGAGTCCAAAGAAAACAAAAGGAGCAGAAGGAAGGGAAACATGCATTCCTGCAGAGAGAAATCCACTGCATCACTTTTCTCCGATAATCAACCAGAAACTAAAGTAGTTTATATTATGCAGTTGCCACTAGCAACAGGACAAGTGAACCCCTTTTGGGTAATTGAGATCATCTGCAGCTCAAGTGGACACTAAATGAATGAAAATCATTGGACCTTTCAGCTAAACCTCTCTGTATTCTGAAGCATCAATTAACACGACAGGGAAATCTGAAGAGAGAGGGAGAGAAAACACCGTTTCCTTGTACGCCAACGACGGTCCAATTCTTACCCTGATGGAGATGCAGCATCCTGGTGCGTTCAGAGGACACGCATGGTAATCCGCCGGTATGCCCCCCCCTTCCTTCCCACTGCTCTGCAGCTGCTACCCGGCCGATCCCGCAGACGAGAAAGTTTACATCCACAACGCTCCCTGCCTCGTCTCGCCGTGTCTCTCCTCTTCAAGAGCTCGCTTCCTGGCTCTCCTCTGCTCTCCCCGTCTCTCCCAATCTGACGACGAGCACCGACTCTCCTCTCCTCTCCTCTCGTGCAACAAACACACTCCCCCCCCCCTCGCTTCGCCGTCCCCTCACCCGCCCATCCAGCCCTCCTCTGAACGCCTCTCTCTCTCTCTCTCTCTGTCTCTACCTCGACGTCCCTCCTCCCTGAGCTTACAGGACGTCTAACATGTGTTCGGGGACGGGGGCTGCCGTTCGGCTGTCCCCCCTCTGAAGGTGGCTCTGTCCTCAGGGGACGAGAAGCGTGGACGGGGTGTGTGGGGGGGTTTGCACGGAGGGGGAGGAGTTTTTTAAGGGGTGACAGCAGCGTTAAAAGGTGGGGAGGTGGGGGTGTTCGATGCGAAGAGGCAAATATTCCACTAACCGGGCAAAAAGACAGACAGGGACAACTGGAGACAGCAGAAACCATGTACCCTTAAAAAACAGATTTGTTAGGAGGTCTACTCCAACAAGATTTAACTTCACATATCACCTCATGGTAGCAAAACCTCTCTGGGTCCATTTCTAATAATCCTGTCTGCTGCTTTTTTATATTTTGGACCAGTCAGAGCCTCGAATCAGTCAACAGAAACCAAAACTAACCCCAGAGTTCCAGCTGAAGGGTTAAAGCTGGGCTCCTGGTAGACCGGCTTCAGGGAGGTGGGATTGTGACAACGAGCTCCGAGGTTTCGTTTTGTTCTGCTGGTTTTGTTGGCTCTCTTGTGCCACTTCTGTGTTTTGTTTGTCTGCATTCTGGCCAGCTTTGTTCCAGTTTTATTGTTGGTCTTCGCTGCGCAGTTCGGATGTTATTTCCTTCCCAGTTTTGTTAGTTTGAAGCACTGAAAACGAGAAACCAGGTCCCTTCGTGGTCAATCTTACGCTGCCTGGGATTATGTGTGCGATTATAAAACTCCCATTAAAAAAGGCACAGCCGAAGATACGGAAACAAACGAAGAAAACAAAGATGTTTTGACAAAATACTAAGAGACGTCATCCACATTTGAGCCACTTGTGATCCTGTGAAAACTCTCAAATCACCCTTTATTTTTTATTTCATACTTCCAAGCTGACAAACCTTCTTGTAATCTCCTAAAGCGCACTTTGTTAGCAGTCCTCTCTACTTTTTGAAGGTCTTCGGCTGCTTTAAAACCTGTTTTCAGGCTTGTACTTGACCGTTTTCAGAAGAATGCTCGTCTTTGTTCGTTAAGCCATTTAACTCTGATCTAAGAATCATTCGGGTATAAAGAGCTTCTTAAACTTAAGAACCAGTGTTGTGTCGACACAAAACAGAACTTAAACCGTTTTAACTTGGAGTTTTAGGCATTCAGTGTTAAATAAACCTTGTTAAAGCCCTACACTTCCATTGACTTCTTCAGATATGAGGTAAAAAGTTGTTGCAAAATTTGAGTCTTGGTCACCAAGTGTTCTTAAAATGTTGAAGAATGTTACATCTGGGAGAAGGGGACATAACGTTTTAAGTTTTTCTTAAAATCCAGCAGGTTTTACTGCCTCCATCCTGGGTTTAGGTCTTTCAAAGTGGTTTTGAAAAGCAGAAAAGGCAGACAAACGGATCAGAAAAGAGCTGGTGGTGAACTGAAACCGTCTGACAGTTAAAAAAACGACCCGAACGGTGAATACTTGGTTTGAAATTCAGCACCGACTCGACATGTGGGCTGCCTCATTCAAAGAAGGATCCATTGAAATTAAAGAGCACTTTAAAGCGCCGTTGAAAGGTGGTTCCAACATTACAGTGAAACGGTGTCAGATAGGTGAGGGGCGACGGGGTTCAGCCTTTAAATGATCTGACAAGCACTTCGTCTGAGGCGAACCGAAGCTGCACTCTGGATAAAGTGGACTGAGCTTCTGGAGAATCGGCCCAACACAAAAAGAAAAGGCACTGACAAGGGACAGATAGGGACAACCGAGGAAGAGGTCGAGATCAAGGGAGCGGAGGCCAGGGAGGGAAAGAAAGAGGAATGCTTGGGTCTGCCCGGTCCGGGTAGCTGACGGGCTCCAGCCCATCTGCCGCAATCACAATCAGTCTCAGCTGAACGGCTGTGACAAACTGCAGCCTCAACCAGGCAGGACGCCTACAAGAGTCCGGGGACACGAGGAGGAGGGGGAGGAACAGGAGCAGGAAGGGGACGAAGAGGAGGGGGCACCTCCTATTGTCTGCTCCCCAATAGGACCAGTGTGAGAGGAGGCGGGCACCGGACGGGTGAAAGGGGGAATTAAAAGGGTCTCGGTGACAGGAGCGCTCGGTTAAAAGGGGGAAAGAAAGGACGAGGCTGACTTAGAGCCCCACACTAACTGTCACTAATGTCCTAAATGAACAATGACACCAACCATGTGAGAACATTAGACAGGAGCGTGGAGGAGGGGTGTCAAGGTGGGAAAGCTGAAATCGAAGAAAGGTAAACTTGCAGGTATGAGTGGAGACTATCATTCTGAGACATTTGGCATCGCTTTTTCCAGCCGTCATTAAAAAACCGACAGGTCCCGTCACGTCCCTCATCACGCTGGCCTTGTTCCCATTTGTCATCATAAAACTCAGAAAGATTCACGACACCTGATTATTGCACAAATCATCAAAATGTCATGCAAGGAGGTAATTGTGTTAATCATAACACGGCAGCTGTCTCAAAGGAGGAAATCTGAATATAAAGCGAGCACAATTTGATTTCAAGAGCAGGTGGTCACCAATTAGACACCATTGTCCCATTTGGGTAAAAAAGACAAATGGAGGGCTGAGTCAGCACTAAGACACAAATGCAGTATAATCAAAAAATATTGAAGGAGGCCTTCCATTTTAATTTGATCAATAAAAAGGGAGTTGTTGAGCAATGGCTCCTGTTAGGATCATGGCTAAGGGATCTCAGTAAGGATTGTTAGCTACAAAAAACAAAAAAAGTGTATTTAACTAAATTATATGATAAATGCATAATATAATCCCAGGATGTAGCTATAAGCATATGTGTGAATTTATAAGTATAAATCTGAAAGTAATTAAGTTTATTTGAGCACAGGAAACTGAAGTCTGTGTAAACGTATGTCCACGTATGTTTTAGGCTAAGACTAAGTCTTTGGACTAAGACTTGTTAGCTTTAGGCTAAGGCTAACCCTTTCTTTAGACTGAGGGTTAAGCTAGCTTTGGGCTAAATTTTAACAAGCTTTGGACTAAGGCTTTAGCTAGCTGTAGGCTAAAGCTAACCCTCTCTTTAGGTTAAGGCTAGTGTTAGCCTAAATCGACCTTAACCCTTAGCCTAAAGCTATGGTTTTAGCAAGCTTTAGGCTAAGACTTTAGCGAGCTTTAGGCTAAAGCTAACCCTCTCTTTAGGCTAAGGCTAGTGTTAGCTTTAGGCCAAGAGTTAGGCTTGCATTTGGCTATGTTTTTAGCAAGCTTTAGGCTAAGGCTTTAGCAAATGTTAGGTTAAAACTAACCCTTATTTTTAGGCTAAGGGTTAAGCTAGCTATGGGTTAAGACTTATGCTAGCTATAAGCTACGGCTTAAGTCACTTTTAGGTTCAGACTAAAGCTATAATTAAAAAGAGCTAAGCTAGTTTTAGATTAAGGCTTTAACGAGCTTTGAGCTAAAGCTAACCCCTGTCTTTAGGCTAAGGGTTTAGCTAGCTTTAGGCTCAGGCTAAAGTTATAATTAGCGAGCTAGCTTAGTTATAGTTGGTCATAGTTAGCTTTAGGCTAAGAGTTAGGGTAGCTTCTGGGTCAGTTTTATGCTAAGGCTAGAGTTAGCTTTAGGCTAGGTTAGACTTTTTCTTTGATTTATTTTAGACCGTCAACATCAGTTTGTTGCTATGTTTAGCCCGTTGACTCCTTTAACAATATGAACACAAATATTGTTCATGCAAATTCTCCGGTGCCATGATGCGTGTCTGTATTTGTAAAATTTGTGTGTGTGTGTGTGTGCGTGCTGAGTGATCTGCTGAGCTCATTAAGAAGCTGCTTATTGCTCTGCCAGGGGTGTCAGTGACAGATTCCACTGTTTGGAAACACACAGCCGCCCACACAGCCAGGCTGGCTCCACCACTGTCACACACACACACACACACACACACACACACAAGCACATGCACGCAAACACACACACACACACACCAGCTAGCATTCCACAGGGAGGAGGGGGGTGCAGGGAAGGAGACAGGACGGAGCTCGGACAGCGACTGGAGCGCCGCTGGGTCGATATGGATTTGTAATGGGGTGCAGGGTGGTCCTCGGCACGGGGATGCTGGTTGTGTGGAGGGTTTTTGTGCACAGACGCAGGAAAAGCGTGAGCGTCAGCACCTTTAAACAACACCGAGGAGCAGCCGGTGTTACACAGATGCTAACCGCTGTACTTTAATGGAGTAAAATCCGTCGGTTAACGATATAAAAAGCACCAAGTACAAATTCAAACTTGGTCCTTTTCTATAACATGTCTTTCCAAAATCTTTGATTTTAAAGCACATTGTAATGGTAATAAAATGTAAAGCCAAGTTTCCACAAGTTGGGACAAGTTGGGACTCAATAAAATATCAATAAAAGCACAACATGCAAAACCATTCCAACTCGTAAATCTAATCGAAAGAAAGCCCCTAAAACATGTCAAATGCTGCTTTAAGTTTAACGCTGACAACAAGTTAAAAACAGAAAGAAAAGAAACAAAGTGTCCCTGACAGGCTCAGGGTTCACGTTTGTGTAAGCAAACAGTTTATAAATGCCTTCTCGTAACATTTAGCTCCAAAAATAAGTAATAAAACACAATTAATTTCAAACTGTATGCACAGGATTTTGAGTTACGTTGTTGTAAAAGTACCAGCGACGCACAGATGAAGTTTTCTCTGCGCTGCTGATGGCAGATTTGCGTCGGCCCTTTTTTAAATGTCTTTTGATTTTGCAGAAATGTCGTTGGTGCAGTGCTCGGGTGTTGCCCCGGGTCTCTTTTCTACCCACAGATATGCTTCAGCAGCGTCACACGCAAGAACAAAAATAAGAAAGATTGTCGCGGCACATCGGCTGGAGCTTTTGTGGTACTTTCCCACCTGATCTTAGGTTAATTAAAAAGCATAGCTGAGAGACAATGACCCTACGTTGTTCCATGGAACATTTGATTCAACTTGAATAAAAAATCAAAGTATTTCCTGGTAAATCAGCCAGACTGTAAGCGAAACCAACTCTGTTTTTAAACATGGCGCTCACATTCGTAATGGTTCGCGGTCTCCATGACTCCTGGCTGAAATGGGTCTTTGCTCTGGTCCAGTTGGTCCCGAGATTGCGCCAAATGTTTGGCGCCGAAACAGCACTCGTCTGTTCGTGCTCGAGCCAGAAAGAGCTGGTGCTAAAGTGAGCTCTGGCTCCTATAAAACACTGTAACGGTAGTAAAGTACTGTAGTGGTTGTTAAGCGAGGCAGAAATTGGACAATTTTGGTACGGATTTGATAAACTTGACAACTCAGGCTTACATGTTGTAACTTCACTGACTTTTATTGAAACAAATGCCAGCGACATCCAATCAAATATGTCCAAATGAACATTTTAGGGTAGCTAAAGAAGTAAAAATGGATTTTTCTGCCTCCTTCCAGAATGTAGCTGTAGCTTTAACAGATGGATGGATTCTTCGTCTCAGCCAAGAGTCCAAGTACAGTCAAACAACACGGAAATATTAGTTAGATAAAGGTTTGTCATATTGAAGGTCCACGTTGTCTTTAAGCTGCAGTTTTCCCCTCGACGGCATTAATCTCCGGCAGCTTGATCACAGATGAGTGACCAGAGGCCAGCGCACGTCGCTTGAGCTCATTACCCTTCCAGTCGATATCTCAGTCGAGGTGTGTGTTCCCGAGTCCGACATTAATCACTCTGGAAGGGCTGGGGTGGGGGGGAGGTGACACTTCCTCTCTTTTCAGCAGCCAAAAGATGATTAAGCTTTAGCGAACAACCATTTATTGTGTGGTTTCAAAGTAGGGGCTGTAACATCATCTGGGAAGACATCAGAGGCAGCTCGGATGGTTTCAATCCATCCAGGAGATATTTAGCTGTCAGCTAGTGAGGCAGTTCTGGGAGAAAGAGAAAAGGGGACGGGGAGGGGGTGGTGGGGGCGGACGAGAAAAGGAAATGCCAAGTTTTGGAGAGGCAGCGTGTTTGTTTACCTAACGAAAGCCTGCCCAGGAAAACTGCAAACATCCCGACTGATGCAAATCCCACGATGTCTGCAGAGAGTCCCCTCCAGAGACCGGCTTTCTGTGTGTTTGTATGAATGTGTGTCAGATAGCTGCTCTGCGGCGAGATGGAAACGATAACGCACTCCGGTCGTGTTTCATTAAGCGAGGCGACGGGGGCGGAACGATGCCGAGGATGACGAGGGTCCAGTGAGACTTCGTCTTCCTCTGCGTGGATCTCAGGAAATGCCTCAAGTCTTCAGAACCGGAATGAGCAGGATTAACACCGATAGAGATAATCTTTAATTAAACTTGGTGAAATCTTCTAATTTTAATCCCTGGTGTAATTAACGAGGAGCAGGGAGGGACTGCTGAGGAATCTCGATGACAGATTAGCTCGGGAACATAAAAAGTACTCTAGCTGCAAGCTACCTGAATCAATATTGGATTTATTGAACTTCCCAAAATCCTTGAAAGGCCAGAAGTGCAAAACAACGAAACCAAAAACACAAAATTTCACTGAACATAAAGAGTTTTTAAAAATCAGTCTATCAAAAACAAGTAAAAAAGGCAACCTTAAGAGAATAACAGAACGAACGTGCCACAAATTTACAAATATCTTGAGGCGAAGTCTAAAGCTAATTTTGGAATAAGGCTATAGCCAGTTTTAAATGAAGGCTTTTAGGCTAAGGCTAAAGCTAGATTTGGGCTAAGGCTACAGCCAGTTTTACACCAAAAGCTAGATTTTGGCTAAGGCTTCAGACAGGTTTAGGCCAAAGCTTAAGCTAGCTATAGGCTAAGGTATAAGCTGGCTATATGCTAAGGTTTAAGATGTCTATAGGCTAAGACTTAAGCTATAATTACCAAGAGCTATGCTAGTTTTTGTCTAAATCTTAAGATAGGTATAGGCTAAAGCTAAAACTGGCTATATGCTAAGTTAGCTATAGGCCAAGTTATTAGCTAGCTATAGGCTAAGGTATAAGCTGGCAATAGGCTAAGGCTTAGGCTAGCTATAGGCTAAGGTATAAGCTGGCTATAGGCTAAGGATTAGGCTAGCTATAGGCTAAGGTAAAAGCTAGCTATAGGCTATGGTATAAGCTAGCTATAGGCTAAGGTATAAGCTAGCTATAGGCTAAAGTTTAAGATCAGTATAGGCTAAGCTTAAGCTAGTTTTACGCTAAGGCCAATGCTTTCTTTAGGCTTGAAGCTAGCTTTGGGCCAGGTTAGACTTTTGTTTTCTTCAGCATGATCTTCAGCTACTAGCTCACCAAATAATAGCTCAATATTTTTAAGATTCTCTGTGTTATAGCCTTTTATTTATTTTCCATCTGTGGCAGCCATCTTGAGTCAACTTGACTCCAAAAGGTAATCAGTTGTAAACAAACATCCAATGATCGAGTTTCATTAAAATCGTTCAATGGTTCACGAGAACACAAACATTAACACACACATTTGATAAAATATGTCAAGTTTTTTTTTTTTTTTTTTTTTTGAAAAAAAGCATTTTAGAAAACAGAAGATTTGGGAAAATTATCCATTTTATCTGACGCCGTTTTACCTTGGTATCTCATCAGATCAGAGACTCGGACCGCTTTTACGACTATTGTGTTCGTTTCACACATTTTCACCCTTTTCCTGTTTCCACGCAGAGCCGGGGGCTTGTTTTATCCCTGAGCCGAGCGGCGGCGGCGGTTGGGGTGGGGGGTGGGGGGTTCAAATAGCGAGGATGCAGCCACTGTGACATCCAGCAGCCATCAACAACAAAACCACACAGGGTGGATTCTTATCGCAAAGGGAGGATGTTTTCGCAGCACTTCTGTTAGTCAAAATAACAGCTCGCTTTTATGGGACGCATATTACGACCCCCCCCCCAAAAGAAGCTGATTCTGATCAAATCTTTTCACTGAGCGGAGAGGAACTTAAGTTAATCGACTTGAATGCTATTCACCAGAAATCAGATAAAAAGTTTGGTTTTCTTCATCTGTGTTCCACTAAAGTCCTTTTTATCTCCACTGCAGGACACCAAGTGGATGTCTGATGACTCATTTGGAGGAAAGCAGCAGCTGTGATTACAGCAGGACTCCATCAACTCTTAAACACAGCTAACTGGCTGCAGGAGCGCAGACAATACCCCATTCAGTCCTTAATGCTGACAAAAAACAGTCCCTGAGCTGTGTGACCACTGGATCACAGAAACTACTCAATGCAACAGAGCATCTGGAAGAATCAGCCAAAACTCCACGTGCTCAGGACTTTTCTTGTAAAGTAGGTTCTTTGAGTCTACAAATGGACCATTGTGATGAAATTTGGGAGCTTTTTTCATGAAGAACGAAAGGTTTTATTTGGTTTACAGGATCAGCGATTTAAACTTTAAAGGTTAGGTTTCCACTACAAAAGGTAAAAAGGTTAATGAACATTTGTTTTCCTAAACCTAAGCAGTAAATAAACCGGACCATGAACTAACAGGTTTGTACGATTAATGGTCAAGGTTAGGACAACCAACAAGGTCAGGTTTACAATCTATAAAGTTTATCTTACTCAAAACAACAGTTTTTCCTTTTTATTGGGTTTGATTCCAGTTTTTTTTTAGCTATTTGGGTTCTTATTTGTCTCATTTTATTTGATCTTTAATCCTAAAGATTGTCTAAAACTTTCATGGCGAGCATTTTTACGGCTAACGTTTGTTTTTTTGAGTTTCACTGACAAGAATGCCCCAGAGGGTGGAAAAAAAGACAATCGTGGGGGAGGAAAAAGCCTTAATTTTATTAGGTTTTAAGTTCCAGTGAATAAAACAAATAAAGAATTGAAGTGTTTAACAGAAAGCAGTTTTAAATGATTAACATGTGACATGTTTGGAAAGACTGTGAGGCTGCTTAAGTCATTAGGTAAGTTTTTGTCAGAATGGGAATGTTAAGTAAAATCTTTAGGGGGGGGGAATAAAAAGCAACACGAGGGTTTAGGGAGGAGGATGTCTGAGCGAATGAGGACGTTACAGTTGGCTATGAAAACGACCTTGAGGGAGCATCAGTAAAAGGCTTCATTAAACCGTTCGATTAACCTCCACCTCTCGTGAGCGCTGTAAAAACCAAAGCGTGCACTCCAACCGTGCCCAGACTGTAGACATGAATCAGAGCTGAAGCGTCTGGCATTTACGGGACTACTGGGGGGGGTTAGAGGTGCAAGGATGCCCCGGCCAGGGGGGAGGAAGTGAATCCTCGTCAAGCTCAACCAGGGAAAAACCACAATTCCTTCAAGGAATCCATCAAAGTTTTGCAGCTGACTCAACATTACTCTATAAAAGACCAACTTCATGCTAACAATCAAACACGTACAGTCGATGTTGTTAATTAGAAGAAACACACATGAAAGGCGAGCTTTTTGGAGATAATTACATCCATTTCAAGCCTTCTGGTTTGCACCCACAAGCTTTGATCAAGCTTTATATAAGAAAAATCTCAATCTTGAGGTAAGGAAAGCTTCCACTGACTTTATTCAACCACCATCACTGCTTCTTGAAGATATTAAAGAGTCTGGACTCTGAGGCCGTAAAGCGACCTCTAATAGAGGGATCAGAACCAGTCATTCACTTCAGAGGGCACAAAAATAGACTCTGAGAGCATATTAGATCCCCCTGAAGCTTAGTGTGATCAAATTATTGCATTAGGTCGGTCAACTTATCCAATTAAAGTTATAAAATGCATAGTTTTTGGCCGAGCCAGACGGCGGCTCCTTAAGGAGGAGGTGTTGGAAAGAAACCCTGTCCATGTCTTCGGCTCATACTTCAGCCTTTCATTTGGCTCGAACCGCCGGCAGCACGCAGGCGTCTCTGAGGCCAGATCTGCTTTGTAGGAACACCAGGAGAGGTACAGATTCTTAAAGTGGTTTCCCAGCTTTGTACTACTGTTGACTTTTGTTCCCTGGGGGGAGTTTCGGCCATTCGTGCTGATTAAAACGATTACGGGCTAAAAAGCTCGTCGCAGCTGAAACGGTCCTCAAACCTTTTGGCCACAAAGGGAGTCGTGTCAGTCCTGTTGCTTTAAAAAAATCTACCTCAGATCTCCACCGTTGATTAGACGAGGACAAATTAGCGTTTTCAGATCTACCCACAGGCAAACTCGCTCACACAAAGCAAGTCGTTTTATTTTTAACCCCTTAACCGAGCCGACCTGCGCTTTCCATCCCTGCTCTCTCTGAAGCAGCTATGATCATGACAAATAGATTATTGATCGGCAGATGTCGTCTCCTTATTCTTTTGGGTTTAGGTTGCAGCTGCAGCTGACTGCTCCATGCAACCTGTCCAATACACGGCGCATCTCCAGCTGAGTCCCCCCCCCCACCCAGTCTGCCACCTCCTTATCCCTCCTCCTTGTCCTGTAAGGTGTGGAAGGGGTCACAGATAGACGCCATCTGTTCCAGCAGGGAAAAGAATGGCAGGTGAGACCTACTTTGGACTGTGTGACCCCCCCCCCCCCTGAAGAGACCAGATTTGGAGCGCCTGACCCACTAAAAAGAAGCTTCATGCTAAAAAACAAACAAACAAATAAGAGTTACGAAACAAGAGAGGGGAAAATATTTCTAATCTGCATTGTTTTAATCCTCGGGGAAGATTACACAGTCACGGTGCCTTGACGCAGCAGCTTGCCAAAAAAAAAAAGGAAAGAAAAAGCGGTCATCCCTGCCCGTCATGGTTTTTTAGCGCCGTGGAGCATCCATATGTCCATCGCACACACGTCTGTCACTCAGCAAAAGTCTCTAAAGAACTCCATACTCCTCGGTACATCAAACAAGCGTCAATGCGACGATGTTTGGGGCCAACGCTGCTGAAAAGACACTTCATCAAACATTAATTAAGAAGAGCGCAGCGCAAACAAACGATGAATAACCAGAAATCCTGGCTCAGTGATACAGTAGGTTGTGTCTAATTTGGATTTGCTCCATCTGATGTTGACACAGCGCTGTGAAGCTTTTGTTTTCATCCGTCAAGGACGTGATCGCGTTGAATAAAAGGGGGAGCAGGAAAGCTTGGTCAGCGTCCCACTGGGGTTTTGTGCTTCATCAAGCGATGATGCCGACACCGAGTGCAAGATACTGTCTGCATGAGGGCCTTCAAGACAGCAGATGTTCTCGATGCACGGCTGAAAGAAAGCTAAAAATATCTATGGCTTGAAATGAGTAGACACTGACCATTTGCAGGCTAAAAATATGCCTGTGAGAAATTTATTGCAGTCATCTTTGTGAAAATTGTCAAATTGCCAAGATATGCAGCCGCTGGAAAAATAAAGTAAACATGTAGAAACAAGCAGAGCTTGTTTGGAAGGGCTGTCAAAAGGAAAGCTTCTTTCTAAAAAAAACAAAACATGTCAGCATGATGCAAAGTTGAATCTGTACGAACCGCAAGACTTCTGGAACAGTGTTTTTTGTTTTTTTTTGGAAAGTACAGATGTTTGGCCGTAATACACAAACGGCACATCAGCACAGATGCCTCAAACCAACCGTCAAGCACGGTGGTGGAAGGGTGATGATCTGGGCTTGTTTTGCTGTAACAAATAAACAAACAATGACCCGGTGGAGTCTATTATGGAACAAACCACGAGAGCTCCAACCTTTCCAGCACGACCCATATCCATCTCTCGAGCAATAATAACAAAAACTGTTGGATTTTCGCGGAACAAAAACAGAAATTCCACCAAAATGACCCTACTTGGCAATTTACAGAGCAGCCTCTGTATCTGAAATTGCATAATTGTCCAATCTGTGTTCTTTACCAGTGTGAAACTGCCCTATAATTCGACACAATGACAGCCATGAATGCAGCGGGGTCAGCGGGTCACGGCGAAAGGATTCGGAGAACTGGAGGAATGCGAGGGCTTCTCTTTCACCTCCTGACGGATTGATGGGCCCCATATTCTCAGGGGTGGAGGGAGACATCTACAGACGTCGTGAAATGCTGCCTAATAAGGAGAAGGAGGGGGTCCCCTTTTTAGTTTTGTTCCGTTTTAGTGGAACGACAGCCTTGAAGTCACTCCTCAGTATCACCCATCTGAATCAAACCACTCCGGAGAAGAAACAGGGGCAGACCCTGCTTGGTGGTACGTCTTCCCTAAAAATACTCAGCATCAAAAGACCATGTGAGCCCCTTTGTTTACAGTCTAAATATGATTGCATCTCAGCTGTGCAGGAGTTCTGGCAGTGATATCTGTCACTACCCCGTGGAAGACAAAAGGAGCTTTGTAGGTCGCACTTCCCCTCAGACAAACCAGCTTAGTCTCACTACCAACATACCAGCACTCTGTTGGACCCCCCGGTGTCTGCCACCAAGTAGGCATTCCAGCTGGGTGTCTGTCTTCCACTGAAAGACATCATTTTTAGACCAAACACTGGCATTTTTTCAGCGTGAACTGCTTTAGATGCAGTGGAAGAGAAAAACTCGGGAATGCCCCGGCACGGGATTCAAAAGCTGTCCACATTGTTCCGTCTTATTTCCTGATAATCCCTCCTACCTCTTCATGCAACCAGTGCAAAGTCATCTCAAAATGTTTGCTGCCTGGTGCCATTATCCTATGGATACCACAAAAAGTACTGTACTACGCCGGTACGCGTTCAGTTTTAACAAACTCTTCCCTCACCCACGTCACATTTGAATTATAAGATATTAATCTGCTCTTTGATCTGAGATTTTTAACGAAAGCATGCAAAAAACTAAACTATTAAGCCGTTTGGGGCTAGTTTCCAACCCACAGCCTTTGTCTCTGCGGACTCAATTTTTAATTTGGACTGTTGTAAAGACTAATGTATTAACACAAACTTGTGTTTTGTAGTCACATGCTAAATATTAGACGCATCATTGTGTAGTATAAATACCAGTTCACTGCAGTTGTCTAATGAAGTACAAAAACTAGCAAACATCACCAGAAAAACAAAGAGTAGCACACAATTGTTTAACAGAGTGATCGTTTTCTGACCCTTGATAAAAAGGCTAAGACTAAAGCTAGCTAAAACAGTTCATTTCCATCAGAACTTGGATCAAGTAATCTCAACACATCCGGTTTAACCAGTTGCAAGCCGACCAACCACCTCAGTAACAAAGGTAGAAACGATTAGCGACACAAGCTAATCATCATTTCTCTGGGTTCTCTGCAGTCAAACACGGTAGCAACGTTTCCCAATAGAGATTAGAAAGTTCTCCATGTGTGACTGATTTAACGGGACTTAAACCAACAGAAATGGAAAAAAAAAAAAAAAGCTTCTTACTTAAGATGCCACGGCTTTTCATGTGTAAGGCAGCCATATTGGATTTTGAGGTTGGGGTGAGTCAGACACCTCTGTTTAAGGGGTGTTCCAGTGGACTTCCTCTGACTTAGAACTTGGAAGGTCTTGGTTTTGATTTTAATGAAATGCACAATTAGCCTAAAGCTAAGCTAAGCAGGTCTCGGACCAAGTTTTGGACCACGACTTGTGTAACCACATTTAATGTCTTTGTGACATGCAGTGAAAAGTAAAACACTTCGGTGGCGGCTCATCGGGTATATCTGGACATTCATCCATCCATCCAGAGGCGGGGGACACCTTGGACAGGTCGCAAGTCCATCACAGGGACTCAGAGACAAACAACCATTCACACTCACTCATACTTAAAGGCAATTTAGAGTTAACAATTAACCTAACATGCAGGTTTTTGGGTTCTGAGAGGAAACCAGAGTAAACCCACACGTGCACGGGGAAAGCGTCCTGGCAATCCAGCAACCTTCTCACTGCGAGGCGGCGGGTCTAACCACTGCTCCACCGTGCTGCCCTATATTGCACATTTATTGGAAGTGTCCAGTTGATTGATTCAGAAGAAAAAAATGTTCATGTCAGAGGTGGCAGACGATGGCTGACCTCTGCAAACTACCACAAATTAGAAATTTCATATAAAACCAAAAAACAGTCTAAGATGTTACACAGAACACTAATGTTTTTACCAAATACAAACCATAATGATTTAAACAGCCTGTCCAATTACTCGGGCTCAGTACAAGTTCATGGCTTTGAATCCATTCGGTCCGGTGGAGCAACCCGAGGTCAGCTCAGAGGCATTTTGGTGACTTTAAGTGGTGATTAGGTCACGCTGGCTGTCACAGAAGGTGTCCTACAAAAAGGGGCGGCGATGACTTAAGGGTCATTCCTTTACACACCACTTCCTTTTTTAAAGGGGCTGTCCGGGCCAAGTAAAAGGGATGGTCAGTGGTCATCCTCTCCCCCCTCCACAGCCACCCACCCTGAGACCCATATCCCCCCTTGGTCCAACCCCCAGCCCCTCTCTGCTCACTCAGGGGGAAAATTACTTTGAGCTGGGGGAATACAGCTCCATTGAAATGGAGAGAGGTTTGTACAAAGGAGGGTGAAGTTTAAAAAATTGTCTCTTTCTTCTACGGGAGCGGTGCGTCATTGGAAAAGTCGAATGATAGGAGCATGGAGGGGACAAGGTCATTAGATTGGCATCTCCATAAGCTCTTCATTCACATTGTCTGGACAAATCTGCACCAAAGGACCTCCATGAGAAATGTCCCCGGCCGACCCCACAGTGGGCCCAGGGTTTCCCCTTTGTCTGCCACTTTCAGAGCACTTCCAACACAAAAAGCATTTCTCAAACACGGCTACAAAGCTTGTCTCGCTCTCAGAACCAAACATTGTTCTGCTGCCTCTTGTTGGGAATGGATTGCAGACAGCTGCTGATATCCTCTGGCCATAAAACATCTGCCCCCCTCCGAAATAATTTAAAAAGACGCTCTTACCTTCGGACATTTCGGCGCTCTTCCTCGAGCTGTTTGAGGAGCTCATCGATGCATTTGTTGGCGTCCATGTACTCCTGCCAAGAAGAGATCAGAGCCGTTTATGTGCAAATCGTCACGCACGAACCTTTCACCATAAACATTATAAATTAGACCAAATTACAGCAAATATTTATCGAGAAAATGCACACAAAACTCTTCAGAATCAGTGATTTTATGTCTTGCTGTCAATGCCCGAACAGAAAGCTGTAAAACAAAAGTAACGATCGGCTCAGCCTCCCTTTCTTTGTGCAACTCCAGGTAACCTCTAACGGCTGTCCCAAAAGCGAGTCCAGCTGTGTAATGTCCGCTGGGAGCACACTGCACTCACAAAAACCTGCGCTACCGAGTTACAGAAATGAGCCGAGACCGAGAGCTAAACGGAGAAAACAGATGTTGGGATTTCTTGGCTTTGGCCTAACGATTTGCCTCTTAGTGGTTTTGGCTGCGCACAACAGACTGGGGGGGGTGAGGGGGAGCCGTTAATGTAAGAAGTAGGCCACCATACTTTAAACATCTGCGTTTTCACACATCCAGCCAGTTGTGACTTTGACGCTGTCAGATCAGGCCGGTCCAGGTTTAATTAATGAGACGTGTGCTTGACACATCTCCTGGGTGAAACGGTTATCTCGGCGGGACAGATGCTCCCCATTGATTTCCAGCCGTGTGCCTATGGAGTGTAATTGAGAAATGGTGGTGGTGGGGGGGGGGGGTCCCATAAAGAATCGCGGTCCAGGAGAAGGAAGAGCAGCAGAATCTGGAATTCATTCATTCGCAGCTCCCTTGCAGTTCTCCGAAATGTAGCCCCGGCACCACTTTGCTCTGCTGCCATTGTCAGTTCTCTAATTACTCCCCGGCAAAAATAACTCCCCGCAAAAACTCATTCTTCTGAATGGGATCGACAGGAAGGAGGAAAACAAACACTTTGCCTGCGAGTCTTTGAACTTTCCAGAGAACCCCTGTTGTCATACGCTATTAGGAACACTGGGTCTGCGTGGAAATGGGTCGATTGTTATGACACGTAAACACACAATGTGACCACAGAACGAGGTCTTTAACTCCGCCAAGGAGGTTCTGTTTCTGGTAGCGTCTGTCTGTCTGTCTGTCTGTCTGTGGACAAGATTCCTCAAAAAGTTCCAGACGGGATTTTATGAAACCTTCAGGAAACGTCAAACATGGAACAAGGAACAAGTGATTCGATTTTGGTGGTGATCCGGTTCAAGGTCAAGGTCAAAGGTCAGCCCGTACTCCAACTCCACAGCTGGACACCTCGAGGGTGATCACTGTTGATTTCAAGGTGTCGGGGTCAAAAGATCAAGGCCACAGATGACCTTTTGCTCCAACTATCCAATCATGTAACGGAGGAAAATTAAACTGCACAGCTGGACACCTCTTAGGTTCAGGGCAATCACGATTGATTTCAGTGTCATGGGGTCAAAGGTCAACATCACAGTTCACCTAGTGCTCTAACTCTCCAACAGTTTAATGTAGGAATGTCAAAGTGCAAAGCTGGACACCTCATGGGTCAAAGGTGATGCCGGTTGATTTCTAGGTCCATGGGGTCAAAGGTCACAGGTGACCCCTTTGTTAAAAACTTGTCTCTGCTCCTACATGTGACCCTTTTATTTGTTTGTCTGTCAGGCAGCAAAGATCAGGTTAAAACTAAAGAACAGATCTGGATGAAATGTTCAGGAAATGTTAGGTTGAAACAAACAAACAGTGGATTAGATTCTGGTTCTGATCCTGGTGATGATCCGGATCATACTGTTTTTTAATCACGCTGTGGCCTCGGTGGAGGTTTGCGTTCTCTGAACTTCTAGTTGTTAATAGTTTCTTTCTTAAAACCCCTTTTTTGCGTTTTTTTTTACCAGCTTCTGAGAAGAAACAAGCAATTATTAGTAATTTATTGACTTATCCGCCCCCAAACTAGGACCCATCACCACAGAGCTCCGTTTTAGGAGAACAATGTGTTTTATTGCTTTTGGTTGGCCTCATTTTATTGTGCAGCCCTTTGGTCCAACAAATCTGATCCATAAATAAATAAAAGCTTACTGTCAGTGTATGAAATCTGCACCTGGTTGTTGCACTCAAGCGACTAACAACAAAAAGAAGCAGAAGAAGAAGAAAGGTTCAAGTGAAGCTTGGCCAACTCTAGTGTTTTGTGTCCGCTGATGTTCCTTCATGGAAACAGAACGAATAAAAAGGAGTCGATAAGAAACATTGAATGTGTCGGATGTCTGAAGAAAACCAGGTTTTATTTGTGAGGTTGGTAGAAGTCAGTCTAACCCCGACTGACCGTGAACGATTCAAAATGTTACAACTTTAAACACAAAGTTTTGCTGCATTCCAGGAGCACAAACACCAAGAACGCTAAATATTTACAAACTTGCCTGGAGGATGGCCC